>NC_048926.1:78352216-78373757 GCF_011077185.1 Oxyura jamaicensis | reverse complement strand
GATCATTTAGTTCCATCCCCCCTGCCATTGCCAGGGATGCCACCCACTCAGTCTGGTTGCCCGTGGCCTCCCCCAACCTCGTCTTGAGCCCCTGCAGGGATGGGGCATCCACAGCCTCTCTGGGCAACCCAGTCCAGTGCCTCACTACACTCTGACTCAGGCAGCTGGGGCCATGTTAGGCGTGCTGTCAGCAGCTTAGGTGAGCTTTGTGGGGACAGGTTCCCCAGGGCAGCTCACAGGTGGCACGGCACAGCCCAGCCACGGGGCTTGGTCTGGGGCCGGGGGTTTTCCTGCAGAGGAGCCGGGACGCAGCCAGTGACCCTCTCTTCCTCGCAGCACGTTCAATACCTGCTTCTGCAGTGTCAGGGAGCAGCTTGTCACCACCAGCTCTCCCCAGCGCAGCATGCAGACCATGGCCACAGAGGAGGCGCGGACGTGTCCTGTCTGCCAGGAGGGGTGAAAAGACATGGCCTACACAATACCAGGCAACCACCAGTTCTGCCTGGGCTGCATGCAGCGCTGGGCGAAACTGAAGGCGAGCTGCCCACTCTGCAGGACGGGCATGAGGACAACCAAGGTTTCCATGTGGGGAGAGGAAGACTACTTGGAATGCATCGTCTCCCCTCCCACAGTGCCAGTACGGGAGGGCTTCCAGGCAGCATCACCACTCCCACCCCCTAGCCCTGCAGCACTGGCTCCATCCTCTGTGCCAGCCGAGGAGAGGGATGCGGAGCCCGATACCTGGGCTGCTTTGGGTGGCCTCCTGTCTGAGGTCTGGGCTGTGCTGTTCAGGGAGCACCAGAATATCTTCAGCCCTGTGCTGCCCTGGCTGCGCCAGCAGCTCTCAGCCATCTACGGGACATGCTGGCGGCAGGCGAGAGCTGCAGAGAGCTTCCTCCTGCACCCATCCCAATGCCTCCATGCAGGGAACCAGCAGCACCAGCCCCACGTTCTCCAGCAGCTCTGCAGGCGCTGACCTGGAGGAGCTGCCCAGCACATCCAGTGCTCTCCAGCATGGGGGTCCTGGTGAAGTCCCAGCTGCAGCCGACCACCAGGAGCAGGAGAGCCCCATGAAGAGCTGGGGCAGGAGGCAGCAGCAGGTCCCTCTGCCCAGGGCTGCAGGCGCAGCTCCTCTACTCCTGGCCAGTCATCTCAGGGGTCCTGGCACCCCAGAAAGCACACCCAGGCAGGCAGTGCCCAGGACTCCCCCCAGCCCTGCAAGAGGCCACCCCCCCCGGGGCCTCTAGCAGGGCTCCTGGTGATTTTAAATCAAAGAACAATGAAATATATGACTATAGCACAGAAAAAATCTGTGTGACTCAAAAGTGTGACTCAAACTAGAGCTGACACAGCCATGTGCATGCTGCTGCCTTCCCCCTTTTCCTGGTGCTGGCCCCCACTGTCCCATACACCCACAACGGCAAGCACAGCGTACTTGCAATGGTAGAAGCAACCTTGGGATAACTGGAAACATATCCTGTGCCCCGTGCCTCTGCCAGGAATGCAACCACGGGCCTTGAAAAGCAAGTCCAATGGCGACATGGCACCTGAGAAAAAGAATCGACTATCTCAAACAACCTCGGCGACACTTGGGCCAAAGAGCATGGTACTGAGTGGGTGGATCACACCCCTTGTCACGCCCCAGCCCCCCGGCGTCCCTCAGACGCGTAACGGTCGGGCAGCGCCCGCCTCACTGCGCCGCCAGCGGCCGTTACGGGCCGTGCGCAGAGGGGGCGGGGCCGTGCGCAGAGGGGGCGCGTGTGCCTTCATGGCCATGAGCGCTCGGCGCATGCGCACCTCTGCGCCGCGCCGGGCGCCGAGTACTACGCATGCGCCAATGCGCCGCACCGGCCCTCCCCGCACCGCCCCGCTCCCCTCACAGGGCTGCGGCTGCCCTAGCGCCTGTCGGGCCGTGCGGCCGGCTCGCTGCCCGCTCTGCGCACCGCCGAGCTGCTCCCCTCGCATCCGCTCCCCAAACGTCCGACGGGGCGGAGCGCGGAGCGCTCGGAGCGGCGCCTCCTGCCGTGTCCGTCTCTTTTTCCGCGCAGGCATCGCGGCCGGCAGCCCTCAGCGGGGTGGGGTCCTGACGGCGGAGGGGTCCTGCGGTGACCTCGGCGGTCGGCAGCCGGCGCGGGGCCTGGCGGGGCGGAGCGGGGCCGGGCCGGGCCGCGCCGGGCCCACGGGAGCCGAGCGGGGCCGGGCGGAGCCGGGAGGAGCGGGTCGGATTTATGCGCTGCGAGCGGGGCCGGGCCGGGCGGCTGGAGCGGCGGCGGCGGCGGGTGGGAGCAGCATGGTGAGCGGCCGGGGGGAGTGTGTGTGGGGGGTAATTAATCAGTTCATTAGTTAATGAACGCGGCCCTGAGGGGCTGTGCGCGCCCTCGGGAGGCCGTAAGGAGGCCTTGATCCCCGTGTGCAGGTCTTCAGGTAAATCTGGAGTAACATCTCCTGCAATTAAAAAAAGCTATGTAACTCTTCAGTTATTCAGATATTTAATTAATTCTACTTAAATGCTTCTTAGTTACGAGCATTATGTGAAAGGAAGGGTGCCTTTTCATCTCCTTTTATTTTTTCATCCTTTCTTTATACCCCCTTTCTACAGAGATCACAATACTGAACATCAAGGCACTGAAATAATTCCTGCTATTTGTAGTGTTCCACCCCTCTATCGCTGCCTTTAAAGATAATTTTGGAAGACTCTAAACAAATGCCCCTTTTTCTTTCAGTGTAGGCCCTTATTTATATGTATGGACTGCTTTTCTTTTTCTGTTTTCTAAGAGGCTTGAGAAGTCAGTTCTAATTATCTTTGCTAGTTGCTGGTGGTGAGGACGAATGTTCTTGCCAGTAGTTCCATGACATACGTGAAAAAACTTTTCCATAGCGCTCGCCTTTGCAGCTGTAATGCCCATTGCACGGGCTCACAACTCTCAGTTATGCACAAACATTTCAGATGCTTGCATTTAAGCACAGAATTTTCATAAATATTTAATACCATGAGGCCGTGGTGTTTGGAGTGCTCAGCATGAGGGTCTTTAAACTTTTTGTTCTCAGAATGGTTCTTATAATGGCAAAGCTTTCGATGTAAAAACCAAGTGTTTTAGTGATAGATTTTTCCAAGTTTCCAGCTTTGTGTTTAATCAAAATTAGGGAAATATGGGTAAAATAGATTTTAGAAATCTGTTAGTTGTAACATGATCTAACCTTGGATTTCTTTTTCCATTGTACTAGATCAATTCTCAGTGTTCTGCCTAAGGGATGTTCTCTGTTAGTTGCTTCAGTAATGATGATAATTTTACGACTTTAAAAGTGCGTTGGTTCCCGTCATGAGATTTCTACAGCAATAACTTGACATGCCTGATGATTGCTGGTTCTGTAATCATGATGCTTAGAGAGCACTCATGCTTCTTGTTCCACCGGTACCAAAACAGAGTTGGTTGGTGGGAAAACACGTCTTGATGCAATGGCAGTCATGCTGCTGTTGACTGCTTCCATCTGCCAGTTCGTGACTCTCCTTTGAACACTGGGGATGACACTGGTCAAGGCAGAATTGGCCTCTTGGGTAGGAAAGACCCATGAAGGTGAGCAGTTTGGTAGTAGTCTGGAATTCCTCAGGTGTTGTTTCACAACATTTGATCTTCTGTTGATCTTCCTTCCTGCTATGTTGCAAACAGCAGGAGTAGTAGGAGAATACAAATCAGGGAAATGTTGATCATAAAACAAATAAAAAATCCAAATTGTAAGGAGATTTCTCAATGTAGATGTCTTTCCTAAAATCAGCGTTACGGGTTTTTGATATTTACAGATGGTAAGATACTCAGATTACAAACTGTATAAAGTATCAATCTGGCTTACAGGCATTTTGTAGAAGTACTCTTTTTCATAGGAAGCACACATTTTAAGACTTTGTACAGTGAGCTCAGTTTTCTTTGAGCATCCCATACAATATTTTATGATACTTAACAAGCAATCTTGATTTGTATTTGCATTGCTGCAAAGCACTGTTCTGCTTATACAAGCTTCAGCTTGGGCACGTATATATATACATGGAGAGAAAACTCTGCCTGTGGAAAAGTCTGATCTAATAGTAAGAGCCACAATGTGTCATTGATTAAATGGCATTTCAAATATATTGTATTCAGCTCTAAGGCATCACAAATGCCGTCGCACTTTTGGAATTGTGTAAGGCAGGAGTATCGGTTATATCCTAGAAGTCTTGCTCGATGCTGCTAATATAAAAGCTTTTCCACATCTTGCCAAAAAGGTCATGAATTTTCAAGTACGTTTGTGTGCTGCCACGCAGAGAGTTTGCTATGCCCTGTATTAATATGCGTAGGATACTGCAGTGCACTCGTGTAAAAATCTTGCTCTTGCAAGACTTCAAAAAGTAAGTGGATTGGATTCCCCTAGCTATGCTCTCGGGCTCGCGGTGGTGTTGCCTGTACACCGTTCTCAGCAGTCCCCACGCTGCGAGCAGCTCTTGGCTTCAGACCCAGGCCCCCGCGCAGGGCTGGAGTTGGGCGTCATTACAGACAAGTAGTTTTAAAGTCCTGAGTAAAGCTGGGCGCTGAATTAGTAGTATGCAGGGATGTGATGAGACAAAACCTTGGAGGGCAGAAGACGAGGTAGAACCCCGATGTGGTGCTGCAAGAATAACCTTGGGCAAGGTCAAAAGGAGGCTGAAGTCATGCCTTGGCATAAACCTCGGTTATCTTTGTTTTGCGTGTTCTGTAAATAAGTTCACGATGAATAGAAAAACGTCCTTTAGAAGTATTACTTGTAAAAATGTTTGTTTTCTTCTTTTGCTACTATTACGAGAGAGCCATAGTTGTGTTGTAAGTACACATCACTTGTGGATAAGAGTATTGTAACGTTATCGTAATTACTTTTTGTTCCCCTAATTATCACCAACAATGTCTCCGCTTACATGGTGTTAGAGGTATAGACCGTGAGGGCCAAAGTCTAGGTTGTACTTCATTCAAACTTGTCGTATTGCCTTTTGGGCTTATCATCGTTTTTGAAGACTTATTTAAGAGTCTGCCTATTTTACCTTCTAATGTAACTGCTAACACCTCTCTTGTAGACCAGTTTGGCATTCTCTGTTATGTTTTATTAAAAACTTCTTGTAAAATGTGTGCTGTGTTGCAGAAGGAAAATAAATAATGCCGTGCTTATTTCAGCGTCCTGGAATTGAGTGCTTGAGACTTTTAAAACATCTCTGACCAAAGATCTTCCTTTGAAGCAGAATTTCAGCAAGTCTGCAATTTATTAGACATTGTAGTCACTGGTTGTTCTGCTTCAGTCTCATCTTTGACCCTGGGCTTGCTTGCCAGCCTCTATTTTACAGAGACACTGGACGGTCTTCCCTTTGCACTGAGTGCATCTCAGCCCTGTTCAGATTGACAGAAACGCTTCTCTGATTAGCAAGAGACTGATTTATATCTCCAGCGTCTTGAATTTGGCTTTCAAATTCCAAGCTGCAGAGCTGAAGCATGGCAGGCACATGGATCTATGTGGAACCAGAGGATGCTGCAGTCTTAGGAGATGAGCTCAAATTCTTCCATTTTCCACAAACCGTTCTGTAACTTCGTACAGTTCACTTAATCTGTGCAACAGTTCCTCATCTCTAAGATGCCTTTTGTCTTGTAAAATTGCTTTGTCCTTGAACGACATCTCTTTCAAATAATTGTCATATCCTGTTAAGTAGGGCTAGATTTTTTTTTTAAGTTTCTGGCAAAATGCTAACTTATGTTTTCTCTAATTTAAAGTGTGTTGACAGAGAATAAGGTATTGGTTCCCACCAGTACCTAATCTGCATTTATATTCCTGAAATGAGTGGCCGTGTACTTAAACTGATATCAGTAGTAGTAAGAAGACTTAAAAGCACCTGTGAGATTTGGTCTAGAAAGGGCCCAAATTGAAATGAACTCCCTAGTTTGTGGTTTTCTGTGGGGAAAAAGCACTGTGACCTCATGTTGCAATTTGAGATGGTTTGGAATCGTGTGGGTTTGTCTAGAGAGTACTAGTACACGTGTAAATAAATAGTTCGTAAGTATGTGCAGGCAGGAGTTGGCACCATGTTGTGCTTTGCACGTGTTATGTTATTTTCAGTGGGCATACTGCCCACTCACATTTTTTAATTTCATCTGCCAGCTTCTCTCTGGTAACCTACTGCTTTTGGTTGATTCCAAACATTCAGGAGTCAAGAGAAAAATGCCTTGATTGCATGAATGAGTATATCCATTTTTAATTGCTTGAAATGTAGAAAGGTACCAGAAGGCTGTACCTATCTCACAGTCTAATTTAAAATGGAAATTAGCAGTACTGTTGCTGCTCTTACGTGTTTTGTTTTTTTAATTCCTAAAAACCTGCTGGGTGGTTTCCAGTTGCAAGCTGAAATATTTTTGTAGATGTTTCTGTTTTTAAGGAATGCAGGAGTAACCTCTATGGGAAAGAGCATGGTGAATTGCTGCTGAAAGGGAGCAGGGAGGATGCAGAGAGGCATTCAGTTGCTTAGGATAGAATGATCCTAATGGGATCAGCTATGACTTGCAGCTTTCACTTGAGTAAAGAAAGGGGTTTCTGTAGGGGCACTTCTAAATAATCGGTTGAATTGTAAACATTTTCGCTCAGCTGGTGGACCTCCTATGTTGTGGTGGTTGTTTTTTTAACAACTGCCTTGATTTGGATCACTTTTCTCTTATTTTTTTTTGTAGTTGAAAAACTACAGCAAACAAGCTAGGTCGAGGGAGAGTGGTGTTTCTGTCCCCTAATTTGAATGTGAGAAATGGTTATCATAAGGCGGTCAGAATAAACCATCTTTTTTGTTACTGTAAGCAAGTATGGTTTTGTGAAAAGGGTATATAGTTGATGAGCAATACAGTAATTTAAACATGCCAATTATGTTATACAGACAGCTTGTTTTAATAACATTTCCTTTCATTTTAGGTGTACATCCCCTTAGGTAGGGAATGGTTTTGAGTTACTTCAGTTGCGTGACATCAAAATGCCAAGAATCCGTAATAAAAATGCAGAGTTTAAAATCATACATACAGATTTCAGGACTAAGCTGGATCATAAACAAAAGTAAGGTCTTAACGAAGTATGTCAGAGAGTTGTTGAGAGTGAGTAAAGGAGCAGTTGAAATTTCAAGGGTGCAAGAGAGACTTGACTACTGAAGGAACTTCCGATCGCTGAAGAAAACACAAACATCTTATTTCAAGTTACAACAAAGTAGGAAATACTTCTAAGTGGTACTTGAAACCTCGTTATGAAATGTTTGATAACATTTATTTTAAGTGATTGCAAATGGAAAAAGGTAACTTATGCTACCTTGGTCTTCCTCAGTCCTGTTTCATTAAAGATGATACTGGAGATCACCTGTAACAACTGAGCTACGATTTTCATAAAAGCAGAATTGACAACACAATTTGTGATTTATTTAAACAGAAAATATGTTAACCGCTGGTTATGTAGCAGGTGTCTGTGTCAGGGACCTGACTTTTGTGACCATGCTGAAGACTTTTATGACCCCTGTCTGAAAGTTGAAGACCATGAGGAGGGAACAGCATTCACCTGACCAAGTGGGCAAAAAGCATCTCTGCTAACATGCTGGTGATCCGGGTGAGGAGAGCTGTTGATGAGCAGTGATAGAGGAAAGAGGTGGTGACTCACAGATCAAGAGGAGAAGGTGGTGGTCTAAAAGTCTTTGAAAACAACTGATCAGGGCAGAATGGGGCTCACTGATGTATAAACATAAATAAGGAAATACCTGTACACAAGTAACAAGATCAGCGTTAAGGGGGAGAAGCTCTCATACATCTTCTGGGCAATTGGCACAATTGGTGCATATCTAATGTGACTGTACAGTAACACCTGCAGCATGGGGAACAAAGGGGAAATGAGGGGTCGGTGTGGCTCTAATTTCACTGGGACATGAGGGAGACTCATGGAGGTATATCATGGGATGAGGACTGAACTATCTGAATGCTTATGGGAGAGTTGTATTAGGGCTGAGCAATTGCATGATGTGTCTGCTGTACACAGACATTCACAAAGGTGTAGAAGATAAGCCCGTCTTCAGACAGCTGGAAGAATCCTCATGTTGCTGGTACTGGTTCTCATGGGGTACTTCAACCACACCAACGTCTGCTGAAGAACACAGGAGGATACAAACAATCCAGGAGGTGTTTGCTGTGCATTGATGGTGATTTCCTAACACAGGTGACTGAGAAGCTGATGAGGAAGGGTGTGCTGGAAGGAAGAACTTGTCGGTGATGTGAATGCTGGTGCAACCTTTGTGGCAGTAGCTGTCAAATGGTAGGCTTGAGGATCCTGGGAGAAGGAAACAAGGCAAATAGCAGATTCACTGCTCCAGTCTTCAGGACAGCAGACTCTGGCTTGTTCAGGCCTCAGCTGGAAGAAGTCTGTGGAGCATGGTGTTGGAGAGAAGAGGGGTCTCTGAAAGCTGGTTGACTGTCAGGGATCACCTCTTTCAAGCTGGATACGTGTGGGTGAATGTACAGCTGATGGCAAAACTCAAACATAGGAAGTATGCAAGAGGTGGAATTGGGGTCAGGTCATCTACAGAGTAGGTCCAACTAACCACCTCTATTAGGACCAGTATCACCAAAAAAATTTGAAAGGGTTTTCATAACTGGAGATGCCTTGCTCAGAGGCACTGACGCGCCTGTTTGCTGTCTGGACAGTCTCTGGAGAGGTTTGCTGCCTGCTGTGGGCTCACAGTTGTGATATGAAGAGGCTACCAAGCCTCATGAGGACTACCACTCAATCCTACTCTTTTAAATGAGGCTGCAACAAGGAGACTCTGAAATATCAAAAGGAGCTTTATATATAATATCAAAAGAGCTGGGACTGTTCAGGCTGGTGAAAGCTCTGGAGGGATTTTGTCCTGTGGTATAAATACGTGATGGGAGCTGGGGTGGGGAATTAGCAAGATGGAGCCAGGCTTTTTAAGAGTGGTGCCCAGTGAAAGGACAAAGAGGCAACGTACACAATACAGAATATTCCATTTAAACATTAAAAGAAGAAAAAAGAAAAAGATTTAAGAAAAGTGAGCTCATCTTTGTCTTCTTTGCCACTGGTGAATGGCATACCGCTTCTGTATATAGAAATATTTTTACCTGTTGATTCTCTGTTACACATTGTGTCAATACGAAGCTACTGAAGTGTAATTCACAACTTCTACAATTGCAGACAGAAATATTTTCTCTTCAAGGCTTTTAACTAGCAATATCCAAAACGTGATGTCAAAGAATGAACGTAAAGATAAGCATATGCACACCATTTCTTAAATGTAGTATTTTGTATGCTAACTGAAAATGTACATAACACTCAATTTCACAAGAAAGTATTCTCAAAAATAGTTTGAAAGAGTGGGAATAGCTTATTTGGCTGATCCTTTGTGTCTTTTCAGTGCCGTGTTTTGGTGAACTTTCCTCGTATCAGTTGGATAGTTTTTCTTCTTCTATTGCTTGTTATATGTTAAGTTTGAAAGTCTTGGAAGTATGAGAAAATGAAATGTACACGCTTCGTGTTTTTAACATGGTATGAATTGATCGGATTTTATGTCCAGGATTAAAGTAATGTGATGCAATGTTGCATTCATTGTTACTTAGCTTGAGAAGTTTAATGTTGCCTAATAAAGCAACAAAGAATTAAACAGAATTAAAGCTTGCTGAGTGACATGGGGTGAGAATATTGCTGGCCCTCCTGCTCAAGTGCCAAGTCTTGATCAAGATTTGGGTGATAAAGTGAAGTTACGTCCATTCCTGTGCACCCTCTCCTCCCTTCACCATATGTTCCTTCATTTCAGTAAGGAGCAAATGCTCTGTACTAATCAAGGCATGGATATTGTAAATTCTTAACTCCAGTGGGTTTGTTTGGTGTCAGCTCCTAAATCATGCCAGAACTGAAATAACCACAGAAAGCAAGACTGTAGTCGGTGATGTTACATCGAGGTGTGGTGTACCATAGAATGTCACATCAGGATGTGGCTTCACAACCTGGTGAGCAGAGGCACTCTGGTGCTGACAGCATCAGCTGTCAGAGAGTTGCTGATGCTATTAGCCACATGATCTAGCAACACTTCTTCTTTTGGGTGGTGCATGTAACTGATGATGGCAGGGTCCAGGTGATTTCTTGAAAACTGATACAGCATGTATTTTTTTTCTTGTCTAGTTTAAAAAGAAATGAAAAACTGTTAACCCTGCGATATGAAAGTGCTTTTAATATGTTAAAACAAACAAAAAGGTACATCAGTGCTTTCTAAAAACACATGCTGACTTGTTGTTTAATTTATTCCATTACAGGGTGTGATAGGTGTACAGTTGGTGGTGACCATGGTAATGGCTAGTGTCATACAGAAGATCATACCTCATTATTCTCTTGCTCGTTGGCTTCTCTGCAGTGGCAGGTAAGATAAAAACAAACAAAGAAAAAACAAAGCAACAACAATAAAAACCCAGTTGTTACGCTGCTTGTGAATATGGTAAAATAATTATGCATCAGAGTAGAAACAGTAGAATGTACCAATTTAGTTTAATTACTTTGCAAGAAAGCAATCTGCTCTTCTTGAACTTTATTTATCCAGCACTGACACCTGACTTAGAGGTTCAAGGTATAACAGCATTGCTGCTGGAAACAGGCTTGTTTGTGCTATTAATTGTATCAGCCATAAAGTTAGCTGTTGTCCAGCTTTTACATTATTAAAGACAAAAGCTGCATACTTGAATATTGAAAAGCTAAACTAAATACAAAGCTCTAAAGAATACATTCTTAACAGTGCACCTGCTGATATACAGAGTGTGTAGGCATTTATTAAGAATCCTGTTTTTTTAATACTTCATAGGACAGGATTAGTATAAATTTCAGTACAGTACTTTCATAACAATAGATCAAACAGACATAATGAGTTGCAAGGGGAGCATTCCCTGTGTGTCTGTGTCTGTAATAACTAAAAGCAGCAGCTGTTTTGAATATAAATCAGTATCTTAAATATTAAAAAATAAAAATGAAAAAAATACAGTTTGTTTTTTTGTCTTGTGGGAAGAAAAGCACTTTGTATGATTAGAAGGTAGTGTGCTGTCTTTCGTAATTGTTAAAATTTTGAGAACACAAAATCTCTGCTCTTTGATTTCTGAAGGAGTGTCCTTAAATAATAATGTGCTCCACGGGATTCTTAACAGGTCTTGTGCAATTTTCCACTACCTTTTTGCCTCTGCATTGTGGAATTAGCAGGTTTTTTTTTCTTTTTAATTTTCATCTTTTCAACACTCAAATAATGGCCAATGAAAAATGACTGTTGTTTAAATGTGATTTAAGTATTAATGGTTAGTTGGAATGGAAAACAGATTTGTTGGCAGGCAGATGATACAAAGAGGAATCCTGCTCTTTACTGTTACGAGAAGTTTCATTGTTGAAATATTACATTGTAAGTGAACTCTTGAAAATTTTTTAGTAAATGTGGAACTGCAACCTTTGTTTTTTATGGTGTGTTACTTCTCTATTGTTTTTATCAGTGATAATTCAAACAGTATTTTCTACTTTTATATAATATTTAAAACATTTGTTTAAATTTTGATTTCAGAGTTTAAATATTTAATTGTTTTTCTTTTAAAGACTTGTTCAATATTAAGCCCTTGTTCTTCATTCTTCTGGCATTTTCAGTTTCTGGATCCTTGTTCTAAGGCATACCTTGTGCCAGTGAAAGGGAAAGGTTTGCTGTTCAAATATGTTTTGTCATCCTTTTCTCTTTATCTTTGCACGCCTACAGATTGATAAGTACATAAAACAAGTTTCTGTACTTGTGCTCTCACTGAAGTCAATGGGAGTATTGTTATCACTTTTCTTGCTAGTAACCTTGAAACTCTCATTGTTGCTTTTCAGTGTTCTATTTATCTGGTAGCTATTTTAGTGTATTGTAGTTTCAGTCATTGTGAATAACCCTTGGAATACAAGAATTGTGTGAAGAGACAGAAATACTTCTGTTTTCCAGAAATGAAAAAAAGCCAGAAGCTTTACTGAAACAGGAATCTGAATTTAACTGTCGGAAAGAAAAATAGTTATTTTCTTATTATAGTTGACAAGCTTATGTTAACATATTTTCCTTAGCGTTCTACATTTGCAGACAAGTGTTTTCTTTGGCAGACCTGTGTTAGTGGGGCAGTGGAGAGTGTTATACACATGTATATGTACACCACACACGCTGCAGTCCAGCTTTCCTAGGAAATGTTACCTACCACCTTTTCCTCCTTCCGCTTGTCAATATATTTCAGCTGATCTGTGGTTTGAGTTATTTGGCCTAAATGTTTTTCTTCCAAAGAGCTGGGAGGCTTTTCTAAGTCAAGTTGTCAGAAATGCCTACAAGAGAGAGCTCTCACCAAAGGGGAGTGAGGATAAACACGTTACCAGTAAAGCCAGCATCTCTAAGTTGTCTAAGAAAAGTTGGTTTCAAGGTGCCTGCATGTGTGCATTCAAAGTCCATTAAAAGAAAGAAAGGCATTTCAAAATCTAAGAGTCCTTTGAGTGGATACAAGGTAATCTATTCAGTTGCAGAATGAACAAGTATTGGCTGTTGAAAAACAATTTACTTATATTTGAAAAGGAATGCAAACTTTTTCAGATGATGCTGCTTTCAGAGCTTGAACAGAATATGAATATTCACATTTATTAAGTAAATGAATTTGCAGCCTAAGTAGGCCTTTGCATTTTTAACTAATAAAACTGTCTCTACCAAAATGTTGCTTTTAGGTTGCTCAACCTCTTCTGTCCTTCTATTTCCAAGCCATTATAGGAAGACAGGAGGAAAATGGTGTTCTGTTCTGCATTTATTAATGACGGTATTCAAATTAACTAGGGCATATCTGTGCTGGTCTTGCTATTGAGACTAATTTAAATCTATCAAAGCTACAGGGTTATCTCAGCTTTAAACATGCATAAGCTAAAGCAAATAGAAACTAAATATTTTTTCAGTTCTACCTTTATGAAAATGTTTGAAATCTTTTGGTTTTAACATGTTAAATAGAAGGCTGTAAGGTTTATTTAGTAAAAGAACCCTCTTGTATCCTGTTAGTTGTAATTATGAATCACTTGCAACATGATTTTGTAGTGTAATTAAGACCAAGTTGTTGTTTAAGCATCCTTGATTTGTGTTAGTATCCTAAACAGGTAAAGAATTTTAGCTATAACAATGACATATTCGCTGATGTAGATTTGAGTGGTCCTACTCGATGAGATTTTTTTTTAACCAGAGTAATAATGATGGTTATTGCTGTTTCTGATTATTACCCTGTTTTATCCTGTAACACAAATCAGTGGCCTTCTTCAGAAAATGACTTTCATATATATTTGGATAAATTTTCCAAGTCTGTTGCTGTTTATAGTTGGGCTCCTCTATCTTAGCATTTCAGCGTGGAAATCAGTGACAGTCTTCCTAAATCTGAAGGGTGGCCCACTTTTGCCACGTGGGAGAGACCTTATTTCAGCTGCCATGGTTGTTGCATAGAAATAAGGATAAATCTTTGAGGCTGAACCATTTCTCTTTTCCCCCTTCAGAACTTCCTTGCCACCAGTTGCCTTTTAAATAAATGGATAGTGCATTGACTTGTGAAAGGGGAAAATCTTACAGCTACATGAAAATTAGTGATTTTTGTTTTTTTTTTTTTTTAAGTAACACTTAAGGGTGAAATACATAAATGAAATAATAGAAAGTGCAAATACCTTTCTAGGCTGCAGCCATATACTTTTAATTTGTAAGTATCTGTGCTTTTGTAAGCCACGGTGTTCATTTCTTCCTTTTTCTAGTTAGATTGAAGTTATCAGTGGGGGGGTGTTGCTTAGGACAGAAATACGGATGTTATGATCTGGTCTGTGTAAGAAGAAAGACTGACAATAGTTATTTGTTTTTAGAAGTGAAGGGCATGCTGTGAAGGATAATGGTAAAGCTTTCTAAAGCTATCTAATTAGTGACTCATCCTGAAGAGTGCTGAAGTTTAGCTGTGGCTGTTTGGTTCAGACAGTGCTGACGCTTAAAAGGGTATTTTGCTTAGGTATTGCAAATGACTGTTGTTTCAATATGCATATAGATCTGTGTTGATACGTAGTTTTTTGTTTTTTTTTTTTTTAAATCACTGTTGACACTGCTGACTGCTGACACTGTTTTACATGAGATCTTCTTTTTCATTAGTTTACGATGGTATCAACATCCTACTGAAGAAGAACTACGGATTCTTGCAGGGAAGCAAAGAGGGAAGAGCAAAAAAGATAGGTAAATACTTGTCATTCCCTTCCTCCCCCCAGGTTTTTAATATCATCCATAAAACAACTTTGCTGTCAATCTTATGTCTTTGTGGCTCTAAAACTTTGCATGGCATATGACTACAATGCTTACATTTCCACAGCTCTGTACTGAATTGTTTGTTCAGTTTAGAGAGAGTTGAATGTCACCAAATTGTGCAGGATTAGATGACTCTCAGTCCTTAAAAGTAGCTTGTGAAATTGCTAAGGACTTTTTTAATGAATCTATTTATTTCATGGAGACTCAGGAAAGCAAATCTGTAGGATTGAAGCTCTTCATCTTGAAGCAAGAGAAGAAAGATAGGAGTGTACTAGTTGAACACAGGATTATACTGAGCCACTACTCTTAAGACAGCTATGAAAAAGGTAAATGTGCTCCTGGGATGTAATAGGTGAGGTATTTCCAGTAGAAGAGAGAGGAAAATATTAATCCTCTTGCACAGGGCACTTTTATAGAACTTGACCGGGATTACTGCGAACAGTTCTAATCATTCATGTTCAAGAAAACTGAATTCAGACTTGAACAGGTGAACTGAAGGGCTGCGGGGATCATCCAGGAAACAGCTTGTCTACAAGAGGAAGCTAAAAGAGCTTGGCTTATTTAACCTAGGGATGACAGAGCTGTCCTTCAACTTCAGCTGGAAACAGGTTTCTCTTGTTCAGTCCTGAGGATCTGGAACAGCTTCACCAAAAGTACAACAGCAGCAAGACCAGTTAGAGGAGGTGGAGCTTGGTGTGTTAGAGCTTGCTGTGGTGCAGAATTTCTGAATTGGCTATGTTTAAACCAAACAACAAAATATAAAAACATTCTGTCTTTCTTTTTGGTTATCTAGGAGGTTTTCTGTGGTCCTTTGTTTTTTATTCCAATATGAATTGCTCTCTTACCGTTCCTAACACCTGTGTTAATCCACAAAGCTCACTGATAATCTATTCAAAATGCATTTTTTTTTTTCAATTTCAAAGTTTAAGTTACATAGTTAGGAGCTTTATTTGCCATGTTTTGAGGTACAGAACTAAATTGTCACATTAGTGTTAAGTAACTTTAGTTTAAAACCTCACTTTTATCTATCAACTTTCTGTTAACAAGTTGAAGCAAAAAAAAATTGTGAATAAAATTGTGAATAAAATGTATAATTGTCCATTTAGTCAGTGATACTTATCTATATGTAAAATATCTTCAATTACCTAATTAAATTTTAAGTCCATGAATAGGAACCTTAAACAAAAATCACATTACAAAATAACTTTACTTTGCTAATATCTTTCCTTAGCATTGCCAGTGTTCCATTCAAAGCATGTGCCTGTGTTCTCACTTTCAACAGAGCAACTGCATGCTCTGCGGAGTGAAAGCATGACAAGTTCATGTAATCTTAAACTTAATAATCTTTGGAAAATTTACTGTGAAACATAATAGGAACCTGCATCATAAGCCACGTATACATATGTTAAGTCCCTTTTCAACTATTAAGCTGTTGCATTTAACGTTTCAAATGTGATGTTAAATTATGTCTAGGCAGTCAAATCTTGTTGGTGTCAATTATTATGATTGACATAATAACCATACTACATTAATATGTAACCAAGACAATACATTTGTAATAGGTAGCTGCTTGTGTTAAGGTAAGCATTATTAACAGGTGAACAGGTAAATTAGGTATTAAGGTAAACATTAAACCTCAGAGGAACCAGGAAGGTAATACAGAGGCTTAAATGCTGCTTGTTTTGCTTTGCCTTTGTAAAATGAAAATATCCTTACTTTTCGGTCAATGTTTCCTCTTAAAGAAGCTGCTGCTGTTTGAGAACTGTCCTGCTGTTAAAGTAGGAACTATTCCTATTGAATTGGCTTGGATATACTTCTTTAGGCTGCACCAACTGGAATGCAGTGCTGATTTGAACCAAGGAGTTGTGAAAAAGAGCAGGAGAAATAATGACACATTTTATTTTTTTCCATGTCTCTTCAGGTTAAAGAATGTTTTTTCATCAAGCCTTTAGTCTTGTGAAATGTAGTGCCTGTTCCTTCAATAATTTTTCACTTTGAAGTTATAAGAAAAATGGCGAAAGGAGATCCAAGGAACTTGTTTGAAAATTAGCATTGGAAACAGCTGTAGTGTGAACTTGTATTTTGCTAGTCTGTTTTACTCAATGCATATTACATTTCAGAATATTATGCTACAGGTTACCGTAGCAAATGAATATTAGGTGGGTTTTTTGCTTCAGAGTTGTTTGTGTTGTATTAAATTGTTAGGCTAATGAAAAGGTCCATAGCTACTATGAATTAGAATTAAAGCTGTTAGACATCCTGGGTATGTTCTGTGTCTCTTAGATTATGGGTCCCTTGGGATGACTAAAGTGTAGGAATTTAGTTGATCTGAAATGACTTCAGTTATCCAAATGCTTATCTTCATCACGATGATGGTACTCCTGGGGGCACGCAGCAGAACGTGAGTATTATGGGGGCAGGGAAGCACGCAGAAGCTTGGGCACTCAAGCAGTTGGGCAGTGCTGCAAGTTCTCGTTTGGACTTGGGTACAGGAAATTTTTGGGTAGTGCTTTGTATTTCCATCCTTATATTGCAGTTTGTCCATTAAAATTCTTGTGCTTTAGATGATAGTAATGTCAGGATCATCTGAAAAAATAGTATTTATTGATACCTTCTGCTTGTATTCTCAGCTCACACGATAGCTGAGAGGATCTTACTCTTTAAAAGTATGTTCACAATTGACTGATTTTCTTTTTAATGCTTATCCTAGTAGCTCTTTTTATGGCAAATCCACCTCTCCTTTTTCTGGTTTCAAAGGTGCTGTTCTAAAGTCTGGCAAAGGATGCTGTTTTGTTGTAGCCTTTTTGGGGTTTTTGAGTTCTGTGGTTTTTGTTGTTGATTTTTTTTTTTTTTTTAACCTGGGAAAGTATTTTTTGATCTGCTTCAATTATTTTTTTTATATATAGTGATGAAGTAAGTTTTACCTAGGTTAGTGATGATCTTTCAGCCCATTTTATGTAACTTAACTTTCTTCAAGCTCTTTTACAAGCATCCTCAATTTAAAGTGTAGTGGTATGGCTTATTTTAAAAATTATGATGTTGATGTAGTTTTAGAGCTCCAGATAAGAATGCACTTGTTGCTCTAAATATCTTTTCTGTTTTTTATTTCTCTATTGTCTGTGGGGGGGGGAGGGAAATATTCTTTAAAACTGTTACTTCTAAATAGCAATTTGAGAAACAAAACTTCATATTATGTATGACGTGTTTTTGTTTGTGCCGTATTTGAAAGCTGATTCTGTGGAACTAGAAAAGGGGAATGATGATGTCTGAGTAAGGCTTCCTCACAAGGAAGAGAAGTGTAAGGGTTACTAGTCTGGGAACTGGTTGAAGGAGGGTTTTGCTATAGGTGTGTATCCACTATACACAGGGAGTGGACAGGGAGTAGTAAATTTACTACTGTGCTTTACAAGGAGGTGGTGAATGAAGTTGGTAGAGTATGTATCAGGACATTTTAATTTGGGGTGATGAAACGTGCTGCCACAAGACACTGCAACGGTCAACGCATTTCTGACTGATTCAGAAAGGAATTCAATTTTTATTTAATTTTTAATTTTGGAAGCCAGGAAGGGTTTAGCATTATGAGGATCACCCTTTACTTGCCTTAGTCTTTCCTTAGTCTTTCCCTTCGTATAAATAGGTTGTCCACTGCTATGCATGTGATAGGATCAAATAAATTTGCATGCAACTCCTTTTGAAGCCTTTGTGTATCTGCAGGAGTGGCTAAAACCCGGAATGCAGCTTTGAACCCTGGCTCTGCATCAGGATACGCATAGCTTTGTATGCCTTCCCAAAGACAGCAGGATGGATTCTTGCTTTTCAGGATCTACTGCATGTCTGGGATTGCTCATAATACTATGATAATTGTTTTTGATTGTTTTCACAACCAGGATAGGAATTGATATAAGCCTATAGTATTTCTGTATGTGACCTGTTAGATTAGAAAACTGTTTTATAGTTCAGTTTGCTTGATGGCTGGTAAGATACATCTTTCAAGGATCTAGGTTAGTCCAGTTCAGGCAACAGTCTTGATATTATATTAAGCCCCAGTAGGCCTAATACTATTTTGGGAAATTAGTTTTACTTATTTATTTTGGTGTGGAGAGGAACCTGGCCTAGACCTCAACTGCAGAGTCTTCATGTAGCTTTGGTTTTCGTCAGGGTGTTTGTTTATCAGGATAGATATATTCTGCTCTGTAGCTGTACTCGGATCGCAAAACTGTTGAGACTGGCATAACCTCATAGACCACTCTATAGCTCCCTGGCAGTCTGAACAGTGAAAGCTGCCTTTCAGAGAAAATTAGTTTGGAGTAAATGATGCTCACCAGGTCTTGTCCTACTACATACTCAGGACCCCACATATAGAAGCCACGGAGACCCATGTGTGTAGCCACAGTAGTATGTCAGAGCCTTGAGAGATAAAGCTAGTAATTATTGACATGCCTTGTTGCTTCTCAAGATATTTTCATATTTGAAGTTGAATTAATGCTTTTAGCTAGATAGATAAAAACGTTTGCATTTAAAGGAAAAACGGTCTTCAGTCTTAAATTTGAAATGCCATTATGTAAAAAAAAAAAAAAAGAGCATTGTGTTACCTGTGTATATTTTATTTACCTTCTAGGAAATATAATGGTCATATTGAAAACAAACCTCTAACCATTCCAAAGGACATTGATCTTCATCTGGAAACAAAGTCTGTGACTGAAAGGGACACTATAGGTAAGAGCAAATAGATGCAGACAGTAATATATTAAATATATAGCCTGATGTTTTCTGTCAAGTGTTTATTTTTGATAAATGCTGGAGTATCTTTTTATAGCCAATGAAAATATAAAAGTGCAACTGATAATAATGAAAGTTACATAAGATTCCAAGAAGTCTCCTTTGTTGTTCCATGGGTGACATCTTAATTGCATTGTTACAGGAAAGGATGAGTAGGTGAAATCCAGCATAAAGTGTATGTATTGTTGCATCAGACATCCATAGCAATATGAGACAACACCAAAAGGATGGCGTATTTGAAACAGATCATAGTTTTGTACAAGAAAATGACTATTGGCAGATGTTAGAACAAAAGCTTTCTGCTTGTCTAAAATCGGAAACGTGGTGTTGCAGTTAAGCCTAGACCTTTCACCCACACAAAATGCTTGAACACCAAAAGAGAAAGTGGAGAAATTAGCAGCATTTGATGCTTTGAAAGTTGCTACTTTTTGAAAACCATTATTTTTGATTCCTTAATCATAACTAATTTCTGTTACATGCATATCCATATGATTCTTCTGTATGTGTGATATGTGTTTTCATATTCACATTTTTGTAAGCATATGCATAACCATCAAAAGGAAGCTTAGTGCTGTGCAGATTTCTCAGTTTAAATTATCCAACACAGCACAGAAAAAAACTTTAATGGAAATGCAGAGTTCTTTTGAAGCTTTTTTTTTTTTAAAAAAAAAAGTACTTGAACGTTTCAGTTATTTTTTTTTTTTTGTTAAAAATGATGGCATTAAGTGTCTTGAGCAAACTGTAAGTGTTTTACTTTTTTTTAAGAGAGTGAGGAAGTACATATATATACATTAAGCAATTGCCAGTGAACATTTAATCTTGAACTTGAGAATCATAACCCTTACATATAAACTCTAACTAAAATTAAGCAGAGAGCCATTTTCTATTATGATGTTGAGACCTGTTAGGTATGCTCTTTGAAATTATGAGGTTAATATATGAAGGCTGGGATGATAAAACTGTAAAAATCTTAAAGGCTTAAAATAGCTGAATAGTAACACAGTATCAATTAACAGAGGTAAAGAGAGAGGCTCAGGTTAAAAGGAGAGATTGTTGAATGGAAAACGTGACTTCTGTTGTTGATGCTCTTAACTTCGATAATGTGTATTTGTCTAGACCACAATTACTTGAAAACAAATTTTAATCATCACGGTATATGACAATAATATTAAAATTAAAAATAGCACATTTTTATAACATTTGCAAACTTGTATTTTTCAGCATTGCATTACTTTCCTGAGTATCAGTGGCTGGTGGATTTTACTGTTGCAGCTACAGTTGTGTATGTGGTGACTGAAGCCTATTACAGTATTGTGAAGCCCTCACAGGAAATGAATATCAGTGTAGTGTGGTGTCTGCTTGTCTTGGCGTTTGCAGTGTATCCTTTTCTGTTTTCTTAAATCATTCTATCAGTTCCAAATAGCTTACATCGTTTTGCAATTCATAGAAAGCTCTGAACTATTGGTTTGCAGGATACATAAATATTTATTGTTTGGAAAAATGGTTGTATAAGCTAGTGCTATCGTCAGGGAATGTGTATGCTGTACATGCTCTTTGTACGTGGTGTACAGCTGCTTGTAAACATATATTCCAAACAGTTTATGGAAAAAATACATGTACTTTAACATAAAATTCATACTCGTATGCAGTATGTGGCTGTTGTAGTATGTGGCTGTTAACCCAAGACAGGTTAACAAACATATTGTTTTGCCTAGCCTTACAATGTATTTCTGTACAAATAGTATTTATAATTTTTGAAGAAGCATGGGATTTACTGCCCACTTTTCTGGTATGTTTAGTCTGATACTGCCTTAACTAAATAATGTATGTAGTCATTTAGTGTAAAGTTTCATGCATGAATTCGTAACTCTAGATTTTTATTTCTTAGATTCCATAGAAAATACAACGTGTAGGCAGCTGTAGGAGCGGAGATGGTACTGTGTTTTCAGTGAGCTGTGGAAAGCTACACTTGCTTCTGGAAATGAGGGAAACAAAAGCAGCGTATTTTAGGAAACAGCCAATATCAAACCATAAAAGAAGCAACTGTTGCATTTGTTTTTACTGGATAAAGCAGTATCTGATGTTGATGCTTGCACAGTAAGTAACTGCTTTCACAGACCAAGCCAGGCTTTGGAGAGGAAAGTTGCCTTTTAAAGGTGAGAGAGAGATGGGGATGCAAAGGAGTTCAGTAAGGTCCTGGAGGAGTGCAGGTTATGGGGAGATGAGTTAGAAAATAAATTTGTACAACTTCTCTGTTGCCTCAACATCTGACAAGTGGTTGAAGTGTCAAGTTAGATACAACACTTGACTACTCAAAATCGATCCCTCTGTGGAAATGTCTTTTCAACACAGAGCCTTACAGTGATTTCCTTGTTGTTTCTCTTTTTTTTTTTTTTTTTTTTTTTTCCCCGA
>NC_048926.1:78310307-78352116 GCF_011077185.1 Oxyura jamaicensis | reverse complement strand
GTTTTATACAATGTTTACCTAAAAAAAATCCCCCCCGTTTTGAAATTTTTTTTAAACAACACACCTTATTGTTTTTTTCTTGTTTTTTTTTTTTTTTTTTTTTTTTTTTTTTTCCCCTTCTGTTAGCTGTAGTTAGTGGTGTTATTTATGTAAAACCTGAACTCTCGGTTATAACTCTCAGATATAACTTAGTTATATTTGGCTGACAGTTCTGGATATGCTTAATACTTTTATCTTTTTGATATTTGTTAAAATAGGTGCTGCCTTTACAATAAGGGCAAATAGTCCTTTTCTGACTGGCCTGAAGTATTAATGGTATGCAGAATTTTCCTTGTAATGAGTAAGCAATTCTTAGATGACAGAGTTGATACAAATTCTGGAAAGAAGTGACTTAGCAGTAGCTTGCTTCCAGACCAAGTATTTCTCCATTGACTTTTACTTGTTAGTGGAAAGGCCCATGGTACAAAAAGTGGTTTTCTGTGTACTGACAAGAAGGTCACTGCTGGCTCTTGTGCACCTTTTAATGACATATTAGCCGTGTTATTAGGCAGTCTTTTTTCATTTGGTTGCATGAAGTCAGGAATTATATTTTAATCTTGGCAGACAGTCAGAGGGGGAGAGAGAGACAGAGGCAGATGCTGCTTAAGAAATAATTAATGAAAGCCAACATCTTTGACTCCCATTTTGAGAATGAGGAGGAGGTTAATGAACTAATGGAAGGCTTCAGATACTAAAGACAAGCACTCTTAACTTCATTGGTGGCAATGATCTACTTGCTTTGTCTTTCAAATCTTGGGTGTAACCAACTTAAATAATAATACAGTGATTGCAACTCTACGTGACATGGAGTTGTGAATTATATATTGGCATCGATTGTGTGGGAAAGTAGACCTCAACATTCATTCTTAATGGTGGTGTTTCAATGCAGTCCTAATCACTGCTTTCATTTAGTCATTCATTCAGAGCAAAACCAGTTGGAGAAATTTATAAACATTAAGTTGCATGGCAGCTTTCTGCTTCTGTAATATGAACATGAAAGTGGCTGTTGGGGTCTTTTTCTGATTGCTTCTTTCTGGCCTGCTGTTTTCACGTAAATTGAGCCTAAACCAACATTTTCATGTTCGTCCTATTCTGTCTCAAGCATTTGAGATCCAATTGAGCATTTGGACCTGAAGGAGATTGTAACAGAGTGCGTGTTGGAAGCACATTACCTGTGTTTTCTCACTAGCCTTCCTACGTGACTGAAAGGGAAGTACGGCAGAGAGGAAATAGCTCAATTTTTATACGTTAGAATTTAAGACAAATATCAAACCATTTGTGGTTTCTCTTTGAAACACTGATATGAAGCATGTTTCTGATTCTAAAAATCTTCAAGTAGATTATCAAATCCCATAATTATACGTGGGATTTCAAATTTAAGGTCTGCTGTGGAAATGGACAGGTGATTTTTGTCCATTGTCAGAAACAAATCATTTTGCAGTATAAAAGGACAATTGCACTCGGTGAAAACTAACTTCAGTGTGTACATTGGCATGATGTATAAGAATTATTCAGACTTTTTAAATTGTAAGATCAGGTAGAATAATGCTAAAAGCAAAAAAGCATATGCTAGAAGCTAAATTCTATTTAACAAACTGAACAGTTAACTTCATTTTTTAGTATTGTACCTGGGGGTGTATTAGCTAAGGAGCAAATGTTCTTTTTTTTTTTTTTTAAATAAAATAGTAAAGTAAAATTACTAAAAGTACTAAAATTAGTAAATGTGGGAGAGAATTCTTAAGGAATGCTAGTAGTTTGTTGGGGTTAGAGAAAGGCTAGAGAAATTGAAGTTTAAAATTAATGTGGCACTTCTGAAAACATAGGCAAATCTGGGAAAGCCGTGAGTAGAATGGCCTTATATGTAGGACGAAGTGTACCAAAACAAAGCCTAGGAAATCAGAAACTTGCATACAAGGCTACTCTTTTGTTTTGAAT
Organism: Oxyura jamaicensis; assembly: GCF_011077185.1. NCBI lineage: Eukaryota > Metazoa > Chordata > Aves > Anseriformes > Anatidae > Oxyura > Oxyura jamaicensis. The sequence continues at coordinate 78,350,142 of NC_048926.1, read as the reverse complement.
GCATTGTTCAAACAGTGGAGCCTGAATCGTAGAAATTTTAGTTAATCACTTAAAAAAAAAAAAAGTCTACCTTTTGGATAGTTTTGAGCTGATGCAACAGAAGGTGTGATTTGTTATCCAGTGGTAGGTATGTGAATTCATGAATTGTACAAAAGAAACAAATGGCTAGAACTAGTCTTCTAACACTTTGTGCAACTTTTATTTACTGTTTTTTGTTTGTTTTCCTGTGACGTAAAACAAACCTTGCTTTTATTGGAGGCTTCTTTACAGAGTAGGTGGTGCTGTAGAAATCCTTGTAAAGTCACTGTTCCCTGATACTAATGGGGCTTCACTTAATTAATTACTGGTGTGGTTTCTGGCTGATGGGATAAAGTATTGTGATCCTGTCCAGTCTGAGGGGTTAGTGGCAATGCAGAAGACTGCTGTACCAGGGAGTTCAGTCTAAACTTGGCTTTATATTAGAGTTAACATCTCCACAGACATGTTGTTATAACTTATTATTGGCATTACAGCTTTTTGATTGAAGGGGGTTGGTGCAAAGAGTGATAGACTATTAATAGCTATTAATGAAACAGTCCATTGTGATCACTGGAAGCGAGGTGAGTGAGAAGAGATTTCAGAAGACTGTTTAATTCTCGTTTTATGACATCAGGCCTCCGGTATGCTGAAAATCCTTTAAAACTTACATGACTAGTTAGCAATTCAGTATGTTAGGACCAGAAATGATCCATCATCATTTGGTAGCCCCCATGCTTTCAGCTGAGAGCAGTCAATGTAATGTCAAGAATTAATTCTAGAACAATTTCCATTATTCTGAAATTTGTGAAGGTGGCTTTTGTCAGAAGAAATATTCAAAATTAGGGAATTGAATTATTGATCACAACTGTAAATGCAGCAGAAGCAGCAAGCATAGTTGCAGAGTTTTGGGTTTATATATCATTGGTGGCAGAATGTGGGTGAGGGTAGAGTAAGACTGTCAGGGTTGACAGATGGTCCATCTTAATAATTCCATGTTTAAATTGCTGTACTTGTACAGGAATTTAAAATTCATTGTTGAGAACAACTGACAATGTCAGATTATTCAGTTGTTGTAAGACTTTAAATAGGTGTTGTACTCAACCCGTTCCCTTGAAAAGGCAAGGTATTTAGGAGAATTTATGTGGTATAGGATAAATGAGATATTCCTCAGCTGCAAAAGTACCTTTCATCTGAAAACATTTAAGTAACCTGATTTCAATTGTAGATTAGGAAACCTGACTGGCTTCTTTTGGAAAATGTATCAGTGGCCATATCAAAGAAAAGCAACAGCCTTTTTTAAACTCGACTCAAGGTTTATGTAGAGAAACCCAGACCTTAAAATAACCTCTGGAAACTATATATTTTTTTTCAATATACATACAGTTAGAAATAATACAGAAGTTTGTTTTTCTCCTGTGAATCCAAAAATTTGATGGATTTTATTAGGAATTGGAGGTGGATCTTTTCCTCTTCAGCCATGTTCATAAATATCAGTAGACTGTATCATTTGAAAATTCCAGAATTTTATCAACTTAAAAGATAAATTTATTTTTCTAAAAGATACATGCTTCAAGTCTACAAGCATGTTGTCTTTTGTGACCAGAAAAAAGAAATTGGAGGGGGGAAGGAATCTCTTAATTTAGCATAGTACTTTCCTAAATTATTTTTTCAGTAGGTCCTGAAGCATAAGGCAAGCACTGAAAGAAAGTCATAAATAGATCTCAGATTTCTGTTCTGTAATTGTTTGATTTTTCTCTGTTCCTAAAACAGTTGAATAATCACCACTGTTGCCTAACAGAGCATTTCAGTCACACTTAAATTTGCATAATCCTTAATTTTACGTACAGGGAACTGAATCTGCAGTAGAATTGGAATTTACTATCATGATGTTGTTTTGTTTGTTTGTTTTTTCCAGATACTTTAGGCAGAACCTACAGTTAAAAACACAGAATAGGGTGTTTTAAAATCTGTTTATAATTCACTACTCTTTATCACAAACTTTATGAAGCACTTTGGATAACTGAGATTTGAGATAAGTGTATTTCCAATTTATGCAGAATATCCCTACCCATAAAAAGACGTTAGGTTTAAGAATTATTTTTGGTGAAGTACATTAAAGTTGCATTTTGGAAAAAACGTTTACAAGGTTGTGAATTATTTCTTAAACTCTTATGTTTAAAAATCATCCTGACGCTCTTTTAATGATCACTGTTAAGAAACACAGCTTTCTAAAACAGTCTGTATATGTTATTAAGCATGTCTTTTTAGGATGAGGTCTTCCTTTAGACTTAGGTATGAGATAACATACCAGTAAAATTTGAAGGGAGCTTAAATTAATTACTCTGATCTTAAGAGTTGTTAGATGCTGTGCTTAGGCCACCTTACTGTTTATATGAGCTCATTGCTATATTTTATTATTTCATACTGCTGAGATATGCAATTTTGCATATTGAGATAATGAATGAAATAATGAAATACAATGGCATATATGCTAAATACGTGCTGTTTAATGAAGTGTGATATCACACCTATTACCTATTTTTTGAGGTATTAACTCACAACTGTTTAAATGTTCTATTGAACAGATAACTCTAAAATGTATTTTCACATAATTTACATCTTGAAAATACTTCCAGTATTTAAAGAAGTGCAAATATAGATGATTGTTATTGTGTAGTGGAAAACAACAATACATGGAAGACTGAGGTCTTACTTTTTTTCTCTCTTTTTTTTTTTTTTCCTAAGGAGGTAATGTCCGGAGTGATCTCTCAGTAGTTTATTTAAGCATGAACTGGATAATGCTTGTCACATGGGGGGGGGAATAAAATATAATGCACTTTAGCTTGTAGTAATAAGTGTTGGCAATATACTACAGAAATTTTAGTTATCTACTGTTCTGTTTTGGAGCTAGTTATGTTTAGAAATGCATTTATTAATAAACACTAAAACCAGTTTGATAGCAGAGCAGGTGGCTTCTTAGATATTAATATTTGTGACACTGGGGTTACATGAAAAGACTAAACGTATCTTACCAGACTTGCTAGATTTTTTTTTTTCAAAACGAGTTTTGGGTTTTCAAAATGAGCATGGGTTTTTCTTTAGTATATAGTACTAAATATGCTGTTATTTTTATCGTGTTTGATGGTTGAGAAATCTCATACACGTGCATGTGAGAAACACGAGTGTTATCTTTTTGTATTTTTTCTGCTTAGTAAAAGTCAGCTCACAATATAAGCAGCAGTCCTGTGGCACTTGTAAGGCGTAATTTCTTGTAAGGCAGAAGGCAAACACATGCTTCTCATGAGTAGAAATTCTCTCCTTTTAGAAATGAGAGAAATTTTATCCCATTATTGATAGAAGTGCTTGTTGGAGCGTCCTGTTCCTTGCTGTTTACATGTACACTGTAGAGTTGTGTATCCTGGAAGAACATCTGTGGCTCATCTCTGGTTAAAAGCACATTTATTAACTTCTGTGCCATTACAGCTGTTGCATTTAGAAGTAAGATTTTGATTTTTGAGATTACAATGTATTATATCTTGATTTATGTAGTTAGGAATACTTTTCATTTGGGTTGATATTTTACGTTGAAGATAACAGTTGTTTTATTTTTGGTTTCTTAAATGTGTTTTGGTTTCTGAAATTCTTAAATGTAGTTATTTTACAAACTTAATTTTCCTTGACCTTTTTCTTGTGTAGTAAGGTACTGTTTTCATTGACCACCCATTATTTCAAAGTGGAGGAAGGAGGTGAAAGATCAGTTTGCGTCACCTTTGGCTTTTTCTTCTTTGTGAAAGCAATGGCAATTTTGATTGTGACAGAAAACTATCTGGAGTTTGGGCTGGAATCAGGTAACTCCTTTCTTTAGTGTTTGTAACGGACTTATTGCATGGCTGGAAAAATGATTTCAAGTCTCTTAGGATTTTTTGAGAAGCAGCTGTTTTAATATTAACTCTATATGTGGTGCATTTGCTTTGGAATACATACTCTTAAGGATTATCCTGTATGTTTTTCCTGCTTTGTTTTAAATACTGTGATATTAATGGGTTGTTTGTTTATGTTCACCTTCCAGGCAAGGTTGTTTTCTTATCTTTGCCTTATTTTTGACCTGTTTTACCTTGTATAGTAAAGTGAAGATCCTCTACTGAAAAAAAAAGTACTTAGTTTGTCAATGTTGATTTTGATATTTGTACATTTCATGAACATGAATTAAGAGATATTTTCAAAGACTGAAATAATTATGATAGCATATGAGTACTTTTCAAAAGATGTCCTGTTATGTAGCATTTTATTTCAAGAAAAGGGATTCTGTGTCCATACTGTTATAAAATACATATAATGTATGTGTCTCTGCAGGATTCTCAAATTTCTCGGAAAGTGCTATGCAGTTCCTTGAAAAACAGGGTTTGGAATCACAGTAAGTTTTTGGAAATACATTGATCTGCATTATATTTGCATTTATAGCTGAACCACTTGGATTTTCTTAGCAAGCATTTGTCTCACATGCGTTGCTCTGGTACATGTTTACAATCCCTCTAAAAAAGCGAAGAAAATCGTTAGTGAAAATTATCTCCTAGTATTCATAAGTATCTTGTTGTGTTTTTGTTTTCTCTTTTTAATTTGGACATAGTTTCTACCCTGATACTTTGTAAGGAAAAAAAAAAACACAACAGAATTGTAAACATTTTCTTAAGATAACTCTTAGGCAGTTCTTCCAAAGAACTGGTTAAAAAGATTGGTTAAAACAGAAGATAAACATCTCTTTGCTGTTCCTCTGGAATGCAAGAGAGTTAAGTGTGCAAAAGCTTCAGATGGTGCTTGCAGCAAGGCTGGCATTAGGAGTAAAGTTTGTCTTTCAGTCACATTTTCAAGTTACAGTGTTTTCCTCTTACACCAATATATCTGCTTGCTATAGGATATCCAAGTTTTGTTTAGGCTGTCACAGAAAGGTGCTGTCGCTTGTGATGTTGCTTCTACATACAGTTGCTGTTACAGGCAGCTTTTGTGCATTGTAAAATGGACTTCTACAACACAGTCCTTGCACAACAGCTCTAACATGCATTTATGGGGTATGCCGCTACTGTGGGAGCTCAGCTTTGAATTTCGTGCTTGGAAGTTCTCAAGTACTGTGCCAGAATTATGGGGTTTCTTTACTTCTGAAGACAGAAGTTTCAAATTTTGCCTACTTAGAAAAGGTAGCATTTATTCATTCATATTAATTTATTCATAGATCATTCATATCTAATGAAAAACCCTTGACTGAATCCTGTGTTTCATAACCTTTCTTCACTCTGGTTTTCCTGAGCTATTGCAAATTTTCTAAATTCTGTATTAATTTTCCTGTTAGTGTTCATTTATTTTTAAACTTTTTGCAGTGCTTCAGCTGTTTACAGCAGTGATTGAGCTCACAATGGTGTCTCTTGGTAGTTTAAGTGATGTAGGCTAACTACCAATCTAAACCTCACATGGATAACTAGAATTGGTTTTGTTTCTCTTTAATCCATTTATGTCACTTGTTTTTTGTGTTAATCTACTGTTTATTAATTCCATAATTCATTTCATCCTGGGTACTTCTTTCTGTAATTGCTACTTAATACATAATTCATTAAAACAAACAGTATTAGTCACTTGGAAGAGACACGTTAATTGGACACGTATGTTTTTTTATAAATTTGTGGAAAACTGCAGTAATAATTGTGACAGAGCTTTTTAATGGATAAAAGCAGAATGCAGGTAGTATATCATAAAAGTATTCATTTTGGTTTTGATCATTTAAACCTGTAATATATTGTTCCTCTCTTAAAAAAAAATAACCACTGAATTCATTCCAGTAGCTTACACAGTTTGTGGTTAATTACAATATAAAATTACTCTTTTTTTTTTTTTGTTTTGCTCTACTAACAGATTTAACATCTTTTAGGAAGTGGCTTAGGTTTGCTATTCATTGTTAAACAGGTGACTTGCTTGTTTTTGATTTTAGTTCCTGAATGGTTGTAGTGATTCTAGAGTAAAACTGTAGAGTACTTTTTGATTAAATATTAGGTACTGTTGAGTTGAAAGTAATCTCTGATACCCCGCCCATCAACTTCCTCCCCAAGACAATGCTTATTTCCTTTCTTTTCTTTTAGGGGTCCTGTGTCTAAACTAACCTTCAAATTGTTCCTGGCTGTTCTGTGTTCACTTATTGGTGCTTTTTTGACATTCCCTGGCTTGCGACTGGCTCAAATGCATCTGGATGCTCTGAATTTAGCAACAGAAAAAATAACACAGTAAGAGAAAATATATGCACATAGGTATATGCTACTCAGTCTTAAATCTTTAATGTCTGAAAATAAACATTCCACACGATTCCAACAAGAAGGTAGGGACTAGGATTTCTGCCGCTGCCTGCTTTTTGTATCTCCAGCAGACTTGCCACCTGCCTTTTTCTGGTCAACCTGTGCTCTGCCAGTCTTAACTTCTTTGCCTCATAACTAGAGTCCCAGTTACAGGATCATTCCTTTCCTTTCCTTCTGTGAGAGCTCCACCAGAAATGTTTGTTTACTGATGCTTTTCCCCCATCATGTCTCTTTGGAAGTTCAGATAAGTCTGGAAGAAGGGGTGCAGCTGTAGACTTTTTTCATTCCCACCCCTCCCCAGCTAGAATGGCATTGTGCTTTTGTTAATAAATTTAGGAAAGATCTGAGGCAAAACAAACACACAAACCCCTAAAACCTGAAAGAAAAAATGGCTTCGGAAAGGGAGTAAAGTGGAAAAATGTTTAAAGAGAATCTAAATCTCAATGAAAACTATAATTTCAAAATTTATTAACAGTAGCATACAGAAATTTGTTGAAATTTTTATAACTTTAAATGAAAGTAAATTAAAATTTATTTTTTCAGTAATTCTGTGCTTCTTACATGATGATGACCCAGATATTTAATAAGGGTCAGACTTTAATACCAGTTTAAAGGAATATTTTAACTTTCAACTGCTCTTGAGATTGGTAGTAAAATGTTTTCTCAGATTTAGCTATCTCTCTTCAGCATTCTCTGAGTGAAAAACTCCAAATGCCTTTCACAGATCTTGACCTTTGATATTTAACAGGTGTTAATGACATGGATGGAAGCTGCAGCATAGGCCATTGTGATTATTTAGTCTGGCCACTGCTAAGAAAATGATATTTTCTGAAATGAAAGTTATTTATGCATAAACTTAGACCTTTTTTTTCTAAAAAATGCCCAGCTTAAACAATTAATCTGTGTTTAAAGTGGGTCCTTCTGTCTTGGTGAATTGTTAACTAAGTACCCTGTGATAGATTTGAGCTTATTGTAGTTTGAATACGTCCAGTTAGAACTGCAGGCTGTTGGCTTCTGTTTTATCTGCTGTTAAGTTTCTATCTATGTGTAGGCTGTGACCAAGTCAGCTCTTAATCTATTCTTTTTGGCTAAATAAACTGCTCAGTTTTTCATTTTCACATGTATAAATATTTTAAAATTTCTTGTGCTTTTTCTATGACTATACTATAATTTTCCAAAGTCTTCCTTGTTCTGTGGACATGAGATTCTAGGCAGAAATGTGAAATATCTGAAACAGGACATCATTAATCAACAACTAAAAGGTTAATTGATAATCACTAGTACGGGGTTGTGAAAAATAAATCTTGCCTAACAAGACAGGATTATATTCAACTGATTGTTGAAGATAAGATTGTGCAGCACCAAGCAAATTATTTTCAAAAGTCTAGAAATACTTAGTCTGTTCAAGTGGAACAATATAAAACAAACAAACAAACCACTCCACTGACTGGATTAAAACTTGGTCAGACATCAGTATAATTAGGTAATGCAATTAGAAACAAAGAAGCATCACTGAGAGAGAGCTTCAAATGGGCCTGAAGAGATCAGTGTGTTAGCAGTGTGTTTTTAGCAGTGGGTAGATCATTATTGACTGCTTGCAGTTGTTTGACAGTGACTCAAGGGGAATAGTAAATGAGGATGACATGTCATTGATACAGAGCTCTCTAATTTGGGTGCAGGAAAACAATGCCTTTTTCTGCAGTAAAATAGAAGCTCATACTTTTGCAAAAGAAAACATAGGGGACATGCTGTAATTGCAGAATACAAAACTTAGAGAAAACAGTTACTCCCACCCCCAACAATGTAGATGGTGAACTGCTACTTCAACAGTGTGGTCGAAATGATTAATGTGATTCTTCTGCATATGCAGAAGGAGTAAATTTTGGGGAAGAATGGAAGAAAAATAATCCAATGTCACTTTTAATTTTAGTAGTTAGATTTTAATTTATCAGCAATATCCTTCCCTGTATATATTTTGGAGTTGTCTTAATCAGTTTGTACCATTTTCCTACACATTCACTCATTTTCCAGAGCCTACTTTGAGAGTCCTTCAGCCTTTCTCCCTCGGATAAACAGATCAGGGTTCATGCCACCATTTGGCACATTCCAATCCATTAACCTAGAAGGATGCGTTAAGTAACTAGAAGCTCAGGTGAAATCCTTTCACAGGTTACTGTGCCTTGGACTCCTCTTTGGTGCTGTGGAGTTCGCTAGCAACACTGGATAACTCTCAGTGCTTATTTCTTCATCTGAAACTAATGGTTTAAATGCTGAGGTGACATCTTCTGAAACATGGAAACATTTTAATGGGTTTTGGAAGTTTGATCGTTTGAAATCAATAAAGTCTTGTGTTTTCAGAATAACTTTTGATTGCTTCATTTTTTGTAGTCTAGAACTGTCCTTGGAGATGGCTCTACAGACACACCAATTCTGTTAGTGAGGAAGTGTTGCATTAACAAAAACACCAGATTTACAGCACTGTAAACAGTTTCATAACTGTTTTTATTTCATTTGGATAACATAAACTGATCAGTATAATGGAGTTCAGACTGTTCCTAGGGGTGGAATGAAGAAAGGTGGTTAATTTCAGGAAAAAAATCCACAAAAATCTCTACTTTCACCTTTTAAATTCTATTGTCTCTTTTGTACTCAAAGAGCTCCTTTTACATTAACAGTGCAGTTTCATGCAGAGCTGTTTAAAATAGAGTAGCTTTTTTTTTTTTTTTTTGTAAGAATGTCTTTAATTGAATGTAAATACCAAGTTTCATTTAGTCGAGGTTCCTAAGAAAATTCTTCATTAAGCTGGGTATTCTGACCTCTGAGAACTTTTTCCCCTGGTCTGCATACATAATGGAAATTAATCCGAGTGCCTTTTTAATAAAGCAAAAAAAAAAAAAATCTTAATATAGCAGCATATTTTCATAATTATCCATCTGAGATGTTGGCTGTCTAGATTAAAACTAATAGCTACTGCAGTTTGGCATTATGCTATTGTATGGAAATTTTCAACAACTGTCTTTTACTATAGTGTGATATGATAAAATGCATGTAGTTCTTTTGATTAGATTGTTAGAATATCTAAAATTTATTCCAAAGAGAACTTTTAGAATCACAGTCAGTGTGATTTCACAGTATGTAATATTACCGTTTTTTTGAAGTGTAAGTCATACTTCTAAATTTAGAGAAGTACTTTTATTAGTTATCTTTTTCCATCTATATCGAAGTTTGGATTAATCCTTTTGAATCTGTATCACTAGTTTCAACAGTATGGTAATTGTTTGCATTTAATAATACCCCCCCCCCGGGTTTTTTTTTTCTTTCAGAACATTGCTTCATATAAACTTCTTGGCACCTCTAGTTATGGTTCTTCTGTGGGTAAAACCAATCACTAAGGACTACATTATGAACCCGCCTTTGGGCAAAGAGAGCATACCTTTGTAAGATTCCCTTTAAAAATTCTTTCTGGGGTTTTGAGGACAAAGCCATAAGTCTAAGTAGTGCCCTGTGAAAGTTTTAGCAACATGAAAGACTAAAAATTGAATAGCATCCTTCATTAAAGGTATTGTGGAAGTTAACAGCTGAGCTCTGAAAGGCTTCTGTTGTATTAGAAGAAGAGTGAGTCACAGTGGTGAATGCTAAGGTGGTGGCTCTTACAGAGCTGCTATCCTCTCAGATCTCTTTGGCAGAGTAACAGGTTGTTCTTTATAGGGCTGAAATACCACCTAGGGTTATACTCTGACAAGGTGTCTAAGGCATCTGAAGTACCCATTTGCTGTATAGAACTGTGCATCTCAAAGCCTGCAGTTACCTGAAAGAGTTTGCTTTTAGTGTCCTGTCTTCATACTCAAATTCAAGCACTTAAGAGCTGTTACTGTTTACAAGCAGATGGATACTAATTTGGATCTAATGCTATAAAAGGGCTACTTAGAAGTAACAGTAAAGAGATTAGCTGGGGTGGAAGTGAATATTATTTGCACATGATCTTCATAACTGTGGACTGTGCATTAAGTATTTTTGATGATATGCTTGAAGCTTTCTTTACAGAAGATACAAGTAACTGCAGCAGTAGGTGACCTTTGGAAAACATCATTGCCCTTTTTTTAATCTACAGAATGTCAGAAGATACATTTGACACCATGAGGTTGTGGATTATAATCCTGTTGTGTGCTCTGCGGTTGGCGATGATGCGCAGTCATTTGCAGGCCTATCTGAATCTAGCCCAGAAAAGCGTGGATCAGATGAAAAAGGAAGCTGGCAGGATAAGTACAGTTGATTTACAAAAAATGGTAAGTGTAGTGGGAGTGTGGTTATATATTCAGAGTGATTATTCTGTTTAGATTGTTTTTTCCTGCTTGTTGTGTCTTCCTTGGAATCTTCATTCAGATTTAGCTCTGGTGTCTAGACTGTATTTCCTATCAGAAAATCACTGTTACTGAGAAATTCTGTAAACCAAAATATGGAGAGATGTGTAATCTACTTTATGCAAACACGTTGTCTTAACCTATTCATCCGATGTTGGAAGATACCTCTTGATGAAGTGTTCTTTACAATACTGTGGCAAGCATTTTGCTTCTCGGTGTATTCCTATTCAGCATGAAAAGAACCTGGGGAGTGAGTGCACAGAGTGTATGGCGATTTGTTGCTACAATATAAGGGGAGGAAGACGGGGACAGTGTGCTTTAGATAGAAGGGCAAAATACTGTTACCTAGTTCAAACTGTGCTTTTTAAATTGCAGCAAAATTTAAGATAGGATAGTTATATTTCAGGATTGAATAAGACACATTTAGTTCTGTAAGGCCACCCTGAAATGCACTAGCCTAGCTACAAAACTGCCTGTCTTGGTACTGTCGCAAGTAGTAGGAAAGATAGGATTTTTTAAAGAAAAATAATAAAATAAACCATCATTGAATTAAGAAGGTAGAATTTATAAGCTGTTGCATGCTGCCTGCAAAATAAACTTTAGATTTCTAGTGTTGCATGACAGTGCTGCCTGATGATCTTGCTGAATTGGTGTTTTATTCCATGAGGAATATGTCGTAAGACTGTTCTTTTAGGGTTGTCACTGTTACCTATAATCCTGTCCTTGTCTTTACCAAATATCCTATGGTCATAAGAAGACGATGCTGTATCTTTTTCAGATTTTTAGTTACAAAGTGACCAGTATTTGGCTCCAGAGGAAAGGTTAGGAAATAGAGGTAGCAACAATTGATTATGACAGAACTGTATAACAGAAGGCTGTCGTGAATGCACAACTTCAGTTTTGGGAGCTTTAGTCCTATCAATAAAACAATAATGTCTTCTGTACATGGTGTTTTCTAAGTCAGTTTATCAAACACGTCTGTGTCTTCTCTTTATGAACAGGTAGCTACTAAATAAAGTTCTGTCTTGTTTTATTAGCCATGTTTGCTTTCTCTTCTCCTGTAATTCTTGCCAGTAAAGTCTTTTCTACATGTCTTCCAGCACTGATTGTTACTTTTTTTTTTTATCATGTTCCTTCAGGTATCTTACAAAATTTCTCATGATCCTTCTGTCAGTGTTTTACATTTTATTCTCATGTTAGTTTTTTGATGCTTGCTCATCTCAGAGCCCTCTGCGGTTTTGATGTATTTCCAAAAATGTCAGGTCTACCTTCATCTTTTTTGCCACCCTGTATTCTATTCTTTTCTAAAATCCGGTTAGTTTTATTTCATTGATCGCTTGCTATTGATTTTATGACTTTTTCCCTTCTTTATTTGATCTAGTCTTTTAGGTCAATAGCTCATATAAAATATGCAATGCAACAATCTAAAGAAATAAGGAGCAGGGTGTAGGAATAATCTCAGTGGGTTTCAAAGAGCCATAATGTATATCTGAAAGAAATTCCATTTAAATGCTTTGTTATTGATCATCTACTATTGACAAGTCCTCTTGACTAGAAGAACTTGCTTTTGAAAAGGAACTGCAATGATAACCAAATTTTCATTTACTTTTGATGAAGCCTTGGACCGTGACTACTACTTCATTCGTAAAGCAGGATTTAGTCTGTAAATCACTAGGGTCTTTAAAAATTAACCATATATTTAGTTTTGATTATTGCGTATTGAAATAGGAGTCTGAACAGTACTATGCAGTGCTCATAGGCAAAATTGTTTCTGTTAGTTTTAACAGAACATAAGCTTTTAATTATTTCCTTTTAGTGTGCCTTCTCAGAATTTGATATGTCCTGACACAGGAGGAGTTCATCAGCTAGGGATTTCTTTGTTCTTTTGAAGATACTATGTCACATACTGAAATAAACTAGAAAACTTTTATGACAGCATTTATGCATAAGCGTTGTTTTTTAATAAATTGCTTGTTTTTCCTGAATGTTTTCATAAAGGGTTTTTCTGATCACCCAGAACTCACCAGTAACTTTTATTTTCCCAGGTGGCTCGGGTATTCTATTATCTTTGTGTAATTGCACTGCAGTATGTTGCACCATTGGTGATGCTCCTTCACACAACTCTGCTTCTGAAAACACTAGGTAGGCAAAATTTGATGAACAAAATTGTGTTCTGTCCTCTACAGGGCTTTTGGATTTTCAGTTTACTGTGGAGAGTTAGATTGTTTGGGTACTTCTAATCCAGAAATAGGTTGTGGTTGCCATTTAAAATTTTTTGATATATGGCTGTTAAGCTGTCCTCTTCCAGCTTTTGACATCTGTCAATGACATTCTAATTTGTTTATTTCTGAAAAAAAAAAGTGTAATACAACAAATTAAGCTCTTTATTTGCATTGATATATTAATATTTTTCAAAATATTTTGAATGAGCTATCTAAAGCACCATTGATTTATTTTTATGAATATCTGTTAAAGGCTTTTTTTCCAGTTCTACAATCATCAGCAGTTTTTTTGAAAAGAAAATGTGAGATACAGAATTCATTTTATTTCTGGGATATCTGATGTCACTATGTTTCTTATGAGGGATGTCTTTCACAGCTCGCCATGCAATCATGGCAATCTTTTCACAAAATGTCAACAGAGATAGACTTTTAGGCTGCAGTTCATCCCATCTTGAAGCAGACATCTACATATTGTGCGATTAATCATACCCAGCACTGACAGGGGTCCCAAGGCCCCAGATGTAGATGTTAGGATGTGAAAATGTAGGATGAACCCTACCCTAATAGCTGACTAGTATGGAAGTAATAGCTTACTAGATCAGGAAGTCATGTGGATGAATACAGTTAGTATTTACTTAGTTGTAATTATTTTGTTTGTATAGGAACATATTTAAGGTGATGTATAGAGTAATACAATTAGAGCAGAACTTAAATGTAATTCTACAAAAATCTGTTACTCATTTCTTTTTAACAGGTAATTATTCTTGGGGCATCTACCCGGAACCGAATTCCGACACTCCAGTAGAAAACAATCTGCTTCCCAATTCAATTTATTCTGAATCTCCACCCGCTGATGGAAAGATGAAAGTAACTGTAGTACAAATAACAATGGCTTTGGGAAGCCTAAAGAATATTTTCACTCCTCTCCTGTTCCGGGGACTCCTGTCTTTCCTTACCTGGTGGGTTGCTGCTTGTCTCTTTTCTACAAGCCTTTTTGGGCTTTTCTATCACCAGTACCTGACTGTGGCATGAGCAGATCAACTGATAAGTACAACATCAAATTCTAGATACAAACCCAGGTACCCAAGAGGAGATGAAGATAAAAGAAGAAAGCTATATATGAAGAGAAAACATATCAGTTTTTTTTTAAAACTCTTCCTCTGTGTTCTCAGGGTGAATATTCTTAAAATGTTTAAAGTTACAACTGGGTTTGTTATTTTGTTACCAAGGTGGTAGGTAACTAATTCAATTATAGTAATGAGACTGACATTATTGTGTGGCAGGTGTTGGTGGCATGTTACAAAGATACAGCCTCTGCGTATCTTGATTTCCATTGAGAAGATGTCACCCTCAACACTTTGTGTTCTAAGAATCAGCTGTCAGTGACTGAACTGTGTAAGTAGGCACTGGTTATGCTGATGATGGCTGCCTATTCAGTAAAATCTTGAAACTGAGCCATACAATGGAATATGAAAGGGGATTTTAAAAAGTTCTGTTGGATAGCTGTTGATCACTTTTCTCCATGAAAAATGAAATAATCCAACAGGACAACAGAGATACTGTATATTACAGTAAAAAAAGTTGTATAAAATTTAAATTTAACATAAGATAAATGTGTGGACCTGGCAGGTATTGCTGCCTAAATATTATGCAGAAATGCTTGCACAGTGAGAGGGGAATTATTAAATATATATATATATATAAAAAATACAGTCCCTGCAGTCATTTTGAGGTAATGGCCATCTGTATTGGTGCTAATATTGATCCACAGATTCCATTTGGATCTTTTAAATTTCTTCTTTTTAGGTAATAGATAAATTCCATTGAATTCACAAAATAATAGAAGTAGATAAGTGACACCATTCAAACATTTCAAAACAGTTTAATCCTGCTGACTAAGAGTGTATGTATCTGTAATGTACATATAAATATATATTATATATCAAATATATAATATATATGAAGTTGCAAAATACGGAATCTTTATTTTAAATTGTTGAATGTATATTACAAGGCCATGGGAGAGGTATACATCTTAATTCAAGATCCCATTTGAAATGAAAATTAAATTTGTTGAAAGTTCAGTTGAAAGGGCTATTTGATTTTGGTGCCTCTACAAAGGTACTTAGCTATACTAAAGAACTTAAGCTATTTTGCAAGAAGAGATCAACTTCATCTGTTGATGCTGAAATACCAGCTCTGTCAGATTGTCTCCTTTAGCCAGTGTAATCTGTGTTAACTTGGCCGTATGGTAACAAATAATATCTCTCAGAAATAATAATTTTCTGTGTAATAAACAGTTATTGTAAGGAGGAGCAAAGCATTGACTTTAAAAGTTTTGCTTCAGTGGAGGGTTAGACCCTACATATCAAACTGTTGTGAAACAATGAATTACAATGTTTTAGATGTTTTGTGTAATTGGAGAACAAAAATGGGGATTCATATGTAGTAGCTTTTTTAAAATGTTAATATTACACTGCAGAGTTCAGTGCTTTATTTTTTTTAACTAATACTGGCTACTTTTCTGTTAGTGTTCTTTTTCTCTTGAATTTGTGCTTTGGCATATAAGCATTTATAAATGGAAAAGCTTAAATATTTAATATGTTGCAAACCTGCCATATGGGAAAGCAAACTGTCCATGAATGCAGAAACTTCAGAATTTAAGCTGGTGATAAATTGTCTTGTTATGTTGAATGCCTTTTAAGTTATTTATTAGTTTATTAAATTGCATTTACTGCTACTAGGGGAAGATTTATGTACACCAGCTAGTACCTACTGCATGCATTTGGGATGTCTTGAAACACCTTGCATGATTCAAACGGTTTCATTGCAGTGTAGTATTTCAGTGCTATTGGTGCTGCAAGCTTTGTTTTTTCACACCGACCTCTCATAATTAACAGGGACAAAGACTCAGCTGTGTGAATTAGCCTAAAAAATATTTGACTTCATAGATTCAGGTGTTGAAACACTCCTAGGAAATGTCATTCAGATGAACAGAATAACAAATTATAGCACTGGGGGAAGTATTCTATCTGTTAGTTCAAGGTATATCATTAATATGAAAATTAGTAAGGTCACCTTTTTAATTTATAGGTAGGCATCCGATATTGATGTTTTATTCCAGAGAATACTAAAACAATACAGTGCAGTTTGATTCTGATTGTGAACTTGGTCCAAAAAGCTCACTACATGGATGAGATGTATCCTGTTGCTGCAATCTGAAGGACAGGAATGAATTTCCAATACTGGAGGAGAGCTAAAAATAATGTTAGGTAACAGTTTCCTCTGTCATAGCTACATATTTTGAAAGCTTTTAGTTTGTAAAAGTGAACTGTAATTATATCAGCAGCGCTTTTGATGAGGAAGCACGCTGTCTTACTCTCCATATGTCACACAGATCACATGAAAAATATGCACCTGGATGTTGCTAGCATTAAGATCAGCACTTCTGTCCCTTGTTCCACATTTTGTTATTCCACGGAACAGGACAGACAACCTTCTGGTCAGCAATTTGATCTGAATGGGAGGTGGTCTTTCTTTGGTTTCATTTGATCATTACGTAGGTCTAGGAGGTTTACTAAAAACTAACATACAGCAATAAACATCTTTGAAATGTGACAGTGAAACTAGAGGGAGTATGTTGCCATAGTTGTGAGCAATGCATTTTACAACTACCTGATATGCTCAAAAATGACTTAATAAAGTAAAACAGCAGCCTTGATAGTCCTCACTTCCAAGAATATTATTTGAGCCTCCAAGAAGTATCTGCTCACTTGTTCAGAAAGCTCTTTTAAATCAGCATCTGGCAAATGCTTCCTCCAGCCCCTACACACCCTCCCTGGAGAGCGTTATCAGCAGGTTGGGGTGAAAAAAGCAGCTTACAGAAATTGAAAAGCAGGTAAAACCTGTCAGAGAGGTTAGTAGTTTTTATTCAGGATTCTTAAATACTTGCTATTTTCCGCACTGGCTACTATATTTCAGAGAGATTTTAGAAGGAAAGAATCTTTTGACAAAGAGTCAATGTGTTTTTTCTTCCTTTTTCCTGAATTCAGAACTCACTTTATCACTCCAGTATTGTGACTGGTTGGCCTGACACTTCTTTCCTTCGGTCCACAGCTTTTTGCTACATTACCTACACAGAAATGACCTAGCTAGATTAGTTAATGTTGTTTGCATTTTGATTATTCTTTTGGTTTGCTTTTAAATTTATCATTGCAGGATAGGTACTTTTAAATAGTTTAAATAACTCCAAAGTTTGCTGAAATAAAAAAGAACTTGCTATCAGTTGTTTAAAAGCTGCACTTCTGTAATGGAAATCCCTTTAGACAAAGTTAGGATATTGCTAAATCCATGTCTTCCAGCAAGATTCAGGGAAAGCCAAGTGTAACACTTGTTTTGTTTTGTTTTCCCTTCATGTTGATTCTCGCAAGAATCAACAGCCATAGTAATAATGGAGAAACAGGTATCATCAACACAAGGAAAAATCCTTGTACAGACTGATGTGTTTTAGAAAATTAATTTCTATGGCAATTACTCTTTCTGTTAGTTGTGAATACTGGAAGACAAGTGAATAGACATTTATCCTCACCTGGATTGTAAAGTCAAACTCACCAACAAAAGTGCCATCAAGATACATCAGAACAGCAATTAGGTAGCATAATCTCAACGTATAGAGTGGGTGGTGAGTACAGAGGTTTCAAGTAACTACAATTAAATAATTACAAGGTTGTTTACTGTGCTGTAGCTAACTACAGCTAAATGGCAACAGAGGTCTTCGATTGAATGCACAGAAAATTCAAAGTATCTTAAAACCTATAGAAATCTTACAGAAGGCCCTACAAAGTAAAATGCCTTGTGAATTTTTATTCTCAAAGTGCTTTTGAGCACTAGTTTTTTTTTTCCTGAGAGACTTTGGATGGTTTTGAAAAGTTATACTTTCAGTTTTGCCATTTGACACAATTCCTATACGTTAGCCACAAAAAAATCATCCCACATCGCTACAGAGTAACTGTACAGAGTAAGCGGAGGGCAAAAGCAGTTCACTTGGATTTTAAGTGAAATACTAAAAGTAAATGTTTACCATTATGAGTAAATAAGACTTTTTTTCCAGTACCTGCAGCCCAAGTCCTAAATCCCAGATGATGATTTAAGAACAGTATTTTGACCTCGCTGGTAGTTGCTCCAAAGAGCATCTAGACAACAAGTATGGAAACCAAATCCATGATCTAGTTGAGCAAGCTTATGCAGAGTAGTCAGTCTGTGCCGCAGAGTGACTTTTTGAAAGGTCTGCCATGCTTTGTGTCCTCGGCAGTGCACGTACGGAAATTGACGGTGTATCTAATGTTTATTCTCAATACTAGGCTGAAGGGTTTTCTGCTCTGTGGGAGAGCTTGTGAGACCAACACATTATTCAAACGCTGCTTTTACTGAAGTCCGTATATGCTCCACTTTATCAGGTCTCTCGCTGCGGATTGTCTGGAAAGTTATACTGTGCTGCACACTGTTTTGCATGCCAGTGTATTTGTGTTTTTATTACTTTGGGTTCAGTGGCATTTTTAATGGAAATTATTTTTAATCCTGTTACCATGGGACATCTTTTCATTTGTCATTAGTATCAGTGCCTGCAACCAGAAGTCAAATACTTCTACACTCTGTTTTTTTTTTTTTAAAACTTGGTGTCCAGACTGGAGTGCTAACACACATGCAGTTTTATATTGATTTGTGGAGTCTACCTATAAATACTAAACTTTTTTTATGTCATCACAACATCAGTCCACAATAAGGGAGGAAGTCCAGGTTTGCAGTATTTCAACATATTATCCTTGTGACTCTGCTATTAAAACAAACAAACAAAAAACAACTAGGTTTTACAAGTAGCTTTTTACAAACCCCTTAGTAGTAGGCCATTTTTATTTATTTTATTATGCTGACGAGCTTTTTTTAAACCTGGCTTAAAATGTCTTCTGCTTAAGTGAGCCTTTGTTCTCTTTTCCTTTGTTCACTTACTCTGTTCACAAAGCAAATTTTGCCTCCCATGTATATTTTAATTTTCAAGAATGTGTATTTAAAGTACGTTTGATTAAAAAGCCAGGACAGCAAAAAACACTCCAAAAACTTTACTTCATAAAGTACAGTTCACACCCATGTCATGACATGTTAACAAATGTTTTTAGTTTTCCCTGTCTTCAGTCATTCCTTTGTCCTGTTGTTAACACTCTACATGTTCTTAGTATGTAAGTTTTTCTGGGAAGAATACATGGAGCAATATTTTGTAATAGTGATCTTAAGAAACTTTGTCTGATGTTTCAGTCATTCCATTTATGTGAGCAAATATTAATGTAAACATGCTATCAAATAATATAGGCCTAAAAATTCTCATAGATAATCTTGTTACAGATTGCACAAGGAACATCCTCCAACTTGTAAATACTTTAAATTAATGTCTCTGTTGCTGGGACCAGACATAAATTCAGTGCTGTTGCTTTGTTAAGAGTCTTTAAGAGAAAAGCACATAATACTGCCTACACTACAACAGACCTCACAGCAGAGGACTCCCCATCCTTCCTTTCAGTATTTGCCAAATGGACAAGGCTCTGGTATTATTTATGTACACTTTAGCTTCCTACTTCTGCTAAATTACTGATACAAGGTGATTTTTATAGTTAGAGCTTTGTAAGTATTATGATTGGCATGCCTCACACTGAAGGTGGTATTAGATGACAGTTGCATTACACAGACCTCCTCACCAGTGTTTTGTTGCCTGCATCAAAACAAATTATTGCATTTGCTCTGTGCATTAGGGGTTTGTTACGGACAGGAGACTGCAGCACAAGTTGGAAAAGCTGAAGAGTATTTGAGGTTTTGTTGGCTTTTTTCTTCCTTTTTTTTTTTTTTTTTTGTTTTAAGTCAGTGTGGATAATACCTAGGTGCAATTACTACAAATAATAAACAGTGTACAGAAACATTGCATTCTTTTTGTGCACCGTAGACTGAAGTGCCTAAACATGGGTGGTCTGTAAAAGGCATGCTTAAAATTTGTTGCATCTACTTTTCTGGTTATTTTGCTAAATAATAGAAGGTCAGCTTTTGGAAAGAAAATGCAAGGACTGCTAGTCCTAAAAAGGGGATATACTATAAAATTATTTCCATAAAGCTTTTGTTATGTAGAATGTCTATGTGTTTGTAAAAGTTATTAAACACTGGAGGCAAATAAGATTTTGTAGAAATCTTTTCCCTTTGCATTACTTCAGTGATATTCTAACAGCTTTGCCTACTACCTGACTGGTAATGTAACACCCCACTGCCACGTATGCTTTATTTTCTTCCTTTTTTATGATCAAAGGAAGGGATGTGTGTGCAACTTTGAAACAGTTTAACCGAGTTTTGTAGTGACACCCTTGATACTACTTATGCCCCAGTTCTGCAGCAAACTTTGGCCAGGTAAGTAGTTCTGCCTGAGGTCAGAAAGATCGCACTGAGGTTCACCACATCCTCATGGATTTGGGGTACGGGGAGTACAAGAGAAGCTGCATTGTAACGTGGCTGTCCGGGACCGAGCAAGGAAAATGCACGTTACGTGTACCAATTTCATTGAGTGCTTTTGGGGTGTAGAATAGCCTCTGAGCATGGTGAGCACTGAAGGTGAAATGAGTCCGGTCATATTCAGTGGGTGGAGGGGGGAAAAGTGGAAGAACAGTAGGTGCCTACTCCTGAGTTAATTATGCACTCTACATGTGAAGTGCTTGTAAACTGAAATGGTGTTACTGGTTTAAATCTACCAAAGGAAGCCTTCCTCCAAGGAAGCCTTATAAAACCATTTTGAGCTTTTAGCTCTAAAAAGTGGCTTTAGCAACCTATACTGTATGTAGTACACTGTTTGGGAACGCTTCCTCCAGTAAGTGTGCTAAACGCTTCCTTACACTGTGTGTAAGAAATTGTTGCTTATTATTTGACTGTGGAGCATTTACAAAGCTGTCTTTACAAAGTCTTGTTTGGTAAGTCTTAGTATGTATGCGGCAGCATTTTATTAATGTCAAAACAGTAAGAATTGGTTTGTCATCTAAATACCTAAGTCCTTTAACATCAATAAATGCTGCTAAGTGAAAAAAAAGATTATACTTGCTTATTCCCCCAGCCATTCTGGTGAAATGCTATATATATTTTTTTTAGTAATGCACACATTATTAAATTTGTATTTATGAGGTACTAGCGGTAATGCCACAGCAAATCTATGAGGAACTGTGATACCTGCTGTATATCAACTGCCCCATCAACTCGCTTGCGTTTGTAAAGCATTGATCCATATGAGACATTTATTGTCTACTACAGTGATGCTGGTATGGTATTTTAGTATCCCTACGTGTACTCTGCATGTCTTGCATTTGTGGACTGTAGAAGGATAAATTGTTTTACCGTACTTACTCTAGATTTAAAAACCAAATCCATTATTTTATATAGTATTTCCCACATCCAAAATAGGACAATTTCTAAAGCCAAAGATCAATAAATGTTTATTGTCTTATCAGTGTGTTTTTTTTTTTCCTATTTTGATTAATATATCCCATTTGTTATGAACTTGTACAAAGTCTCCAGGTTTGATGAGAAACATGGTAACCAAATTTTATCTACTCAGTTTCTGTACTAGCCTAAATTATCTTTTTTTAGAAATACTTGTGTTGATTTTTTCCCCTCCTTGCTTGGGGTGTAGCAGAATAAGCACTTTTTTTCCAGTATAAATACAGACTGGGGGTAATTTTTTTTTTTTTGTCTTAATCCTATGAATAGCAGATATTCTAAAGCTGTTGTGGTCTTTTCTATTTGTGTCATCCTAATAGCACTAAGAAGCAACAGGCCTAAAAAAGTGTTTAGTAACCTTTGGTTGTTTTTTTTTTTTTCCTTTTTTTTTTTTAAAAAAAAAAAAAATGATTTTTGGTATATTGAAGTTGGTTATGCATGGATTTTCTTTCCGGGCATGTACACATTGATACACAGTAGATAAAGACAGAAAAAAAAAAAACTTCTCAGGTAGCTCTGCAGCACCAAACATCCTTGAGAAAATACTCTTCTTTAATCTACAAGCAAAATTGTATTTAAAAACAAACAAACAAAACCACTTCGATTATAAAGAAAAGTCCAGCTTCAGATAAAGAAAGGTGCTGCACAGTCCCAAGGATGAGCCGTAGCCTTGCCAATTGAGCAAGGACATTTTTATACTTTACAATCATCAAAATACACTGTAGACTGTGAAGGCTTCTATCACTTTCCCAAAGACACATATCTTATTAGCAATTTTGTAATGTTGTCATGTATTATTGCCAGCAGCTTTGGGAAAGAGAAAAAATTGGAACACAATCTTAATTTTGGGTTGGGAGTGGGGATTGAAAGTGTACGAGATAACTGGGCTGTGGGACCTCCTCCTGAAAGTGATCAACCCATTACAGACAGTAGGGTGAGTTAAAATCACACTTAGGAGGAAGGTAATGAGCTGTGGTGGGATTTGTTTGGTTTGGTTTGGTTTTATTTGCACAAGCTTAGAACAGCACTCTCAGCCATTTGCTTTCTCCGTGCAGCCTGAAGCTGTCTGCCTTGAGATTCTGCAGTCCCTTAAGCTTTGCATTAGAATGGATATTTAGTCTGGCATGTATCAACAGTTTTTATAATCTCTGATTCTAGTTCAGACAGTGTACTGATTCTACTTTGCTATTTCAAAGTTCAAGTTAATCAGTGGGTGTCAATGAAGGGTATGTGATTCTCAAGGTTTATTCCAGGCTGGGTTTCAGTGCCCTATGAAGTTTGTTGTATTTAACCTTCAAAAGGACTTCAGCATGAGCAAAATCAGATTATTTGGGCTGCTAACTCTACAGCATCTTATCTGTGTGTGCCATGACCATGATAAGTGCTCAAAGTGCTGTATAGCTCAGGCAGCCAAGCAGTTGCTTGGAAAGCCCTTCCATCCATCGGTTGGACACAGCCCTGGGTCTCTTGGAAGACTGTGCTTTGCTCTTCTAACTCTTCATCTGCTCGGCAGCAAGAAGCTCTCCAAGTCTTGGCAGCATGTTCCCGCACCAGGAGGGAACCTGTGGTTTCAAGCGTTTGGTGAAGTCTTGCTTTTGAACCCAGAAGGTCTGCAATCTATCTGAAGCCCAACTGATCCAAAAGGCCTTCAGTGAGGAAAGTGGGCGAAGCTGACTCCTGCTGTGAAGTGCAAGCATGCATCGTTGAGTGTTCATCACTGTAACAGCTGGGGGACTACACAGCTCCATGAACTGTGCTGCAAGAGTTGCATGGTGGTGGAAGGCCTGGAAGCGTACACCAGCAGAGAGGGCAAACTTCCACGGCCTGTCTGATGCCAGCTGTTCTGGGCAGGCCGGAGAAAGCAGTTTCAAGTCAGATGCATGAAGAATTTGCAAAGGAGATGTAACACACTTATTTTTGCTTTTCTGGCATGGCAGGCTGTTGCCTGATGGACTGCCTAAGGGACACAGCAGAAGCTGGCAGGAATGTTCTACATAGACAAAGGGCAATGGCCACAGCAAGTGTGTCACTAACTGAAATGCTGCAGTCGTGTACAGCAGTTGCTTTCCAGATGTTATGTGGAAGAGTGGTGGCTAAAGCAATGTTTCTAAGACATTGTTACCAAGTCACCTTCCCAGAGAAGGAGAGGGCCCTTTCCTTTCACTGAGCCTCATTTATGGGCTATTAACTTATGTCTCATGTTAGAAAGTAATGTATTGTCCTTGCTCTGGAAGTGAGTGAACTCTTCAATATTTTGTGCCACTCATAGGAACTAAGTGTTTGAGGACATCTCTGAAGCACAGTTTGCTGAGGATTAGTGTTTTTACTTCCTACTTGTGCAGCATTGGTGGGGAAAGCGTGGGGGACAGGCTTCTTCTCCGTTCTTGAAAGGTGGAGCCACAATCCTGTTCTGCCTCTCATGCAGGCTGAAAGGAAGATAAAACATCCTTCTTCCTGAATTATGAAATTCACGTCACTCTGGATAATTAATACATGCCCAGTATTTCTTCCCGTCTGACAACTTTGAGCACACTTTCTTCAATGAGAGCAGAACTTACTTGTGTGGTTTGCATTTTTGTGTATACATTTTCATGCGTATGGCGTGAACAGTCCTACACTTGTCAGAAATTAAAAGGAGGTGGGCTCTTAGTTGGGGTTAGCTGTAGGTGATCTAGGAGCACAGACATCCAGTTGCTTCCCATTCACTTGTGAGATGCAGGGAGGAGATAACTTCAAGCTTTGGCCCTGAAATCCTTCGCTCTTCCTTGCCTCCCATGTGCTGCTTCACCCACAAGATGGCGGTGGCTGCGCCAGCCGCGGCCTGCACAAAGATGGCAGTGGGGCCTGGACGGAAAGCGCGGCTTTCAGAGAGGGGAGAGCTCTCTGCAGGGTGCAGGAGGAGACTGAGGGGTTAAAACAACTCCCTGTGGAATAAAAACTATTTCATCTCAGAGGAAGGATGGGAGCCAGAGACTGGAACCTGATGGTAGGTAAATTGTAACAGTAAACAGCGCTGTTTTAACAGTGTCACTAATTACATCGTGACTGGCAGTGGCCAATTCTCCGCTGGGTTGTCTTCAGACAGCCTCTATGAGCTGCTGTGGGTGAGCAAGTTACTGCTCTCCATGCAGAGATGGTCAACAAAAGGTAAAGGAGATGGAGGGCAGACAGTTAAAATGTTGTTTGGTTTTCTTCTACAGATTGGGATTTCCCCAGTGCATTGGCACTGCTATCGTGGGATTGCCACAGGGGACAAGAGAGGGGACATGTGGATTTAGCGTTTCTTTAGTACATCTGAAACACACAATATGTGCAGCCTTATGTATATTGCATGCTGTCTCCTCTAGTAGGATACTGGTATCTGAGAATAGAAAACATTTTCTCTGGAGATCCTTTCTCTAACAGGTGCTGAATCTTCCTGCATGCCAGGAGTGCAGCCACAACATCACCCTTACAAACGTTAGCAGCATAAGCCTTCAACTCTTGGTTCTGAGATTCCAATCTTAGAACCCTAAACTTCTCCGCTAAAAGTAGAGTAGGTGAGTTTCTGAGATAGCTGATTCATGAGTGACCGAGGACTGGCACCTAGATTCCAGATGGATTTTTCTGGGTCTTTCCACATAGCAGACCTCGATATCAGGAAGAGCATTGCCGTTGTGGTCACTGACTGCAAGTCTGAGCTGGTAACTTCGGCTCCACTTCTATTAAGTGGAAGTGAGAAATCTGGAGGTGAGAGACATTTTTGTTCTTCCCCCACCCCCGGTTTCATTGTTGCCGTTATTAATAATAATTTATTTAATTACTGTATGGATTATTTGCCTTTTGGTGGCTATTTACTGAGATAGTTGTTCCACTGTGAAGAAACTCCACTTTGGAGCTGTGCCCTCACCTCTCCCGCTGCAGCCCCATCTTTTCATTAGAACCTTGCTTGAGAAATTCAAATATAATGACTTATATTGGTATGTGTATTAGTCATACACATTCATACGTGTATGTGTGCGCATTCACCTATGTATTTATGCACATAAACATACGTGTATATGTATATGGGTATGTGCTTTTACATATAGACACCACCCCAATTCTAGACTCCATGTCTTTACAGCAAAATGCTCACACTAGTCCTTTTAAAACATGTATTTGCTTCATGCTCTTAATCCATATACTAGTTTCCTTCAGAAAAATGTCATGCTGGATTAACTCGGAGACCTTAAAGGCAAGAAGGGTCAGATCTTTTGCTGTCCCCTTTACCATCAGGCCAATTTTGTCAAGGAAGGATACAAGGCTGGTTTGGTATGATCTGCTCTTGGCAAAGCTGTGTTAGTTCCTTTGCAGCTTGACCCTCTCAGGGTGAAAATCCACCTGGCTCTTTGTGGTCTTGGTTCAGTCCCAGGCACCCCATGCCTGAAGGTTGTCGCTGTATTTCCCTGCCTTCAGTCCCATGGAGCCACTGAGCTTCCATGAGCTTTTTGGAGGCTCTGTCAGGAGATCTTCGTTGGACCCTCCTACATGTAATGTCTTCTGGTGTCCCGTAGTCTTTGTTCTATGTTCTGGCCTGCCACTGTGAAAAATAAACAAAAATGATTAGGAGCAGCCCAGCAGCTTGTTTAATTTCCCTATGAAGCGTTATCTACTACTTTCTCCTTCTGATTTTCCATGTCCCGAGGATACCTCTCGGTTCCATCCCAGCCTGCCTGTTGTAGCTCTTCATGCTTCCTCATTGCCACGTGCTGCTGTGTGGCTGTGTCTGTTCCAAGCCTGGTGATGAAAGAATTCCAGCCTTGTGTCTTGCTCAGATTCATTTTTTCCCTTCCATGGTGCTGTTATTTATCCTCTCTTTACTCTTGCTAGAGAAGGCACTTTTCTTACAGACATGAGAGAAGGGAGCTGCTGCAAGTTTCAAAATGTCCTGAAGTCAGCTTGCAACCCAGATTTACCCTTTTGAGAAAGTGTGTGAAATCACAGTGCTGCCTTTTGTCTGCCTTTTGTCCCTTCAGTCTGTCCATGCCAAAAGTTCCCGATTTTGTCTATGCAATCACGGAGCTATTGTAAACTGAAGAAGAAAAAAGATAAGTCGTCTTATGACGGAACTAATAGTTGCCTTTCAGTGATGCTCTTTATTTTTACAAGATTATGATGAATACAATGTCTTTAATGTGTTCTCCAAACTAGTTGGCACCACAAAAAGATGTAGGTATTTTTCTCTCCAGTGAAGACCTGTAGCAGAGAAGGAAGTAGCCTTTTGTGGAAGGCCACATACATATTTGTTTCTTTGTGTCCTGCATTACACAGGACAGCTCTTCAGCAGGTCAGAAACTGCCCTGGCAATTGCTGTATTTGCTTGAGTAATTCAGTAGCATTTCTGCTTTTTAACAAACAAGTTGTGTTATGCAAAAATTCCTCCAAAATACTGAGAAATAGGTTTTGTACTGGTCAGGGTCTGTGCTACTTACATCAAATATCTTTCTATTTTATTCACTCTATAATTCTGTTTTTACTTCCACCTGCTATTTTTTTGGATTCAACTGCATAAAAGTGTAAAAGGTTTATTGTTATTATTTTGCAAGCTCTTTGCTGTGAGAGGGTAAGAGGACTATTACGTCTGAGAAAATGACTACAGTAAGCTTTTCGCATACAAATGTTTTTTTATTTTTTTTACCTAAAAAAATAAAAATGTCAAAATGTTGAAAGAAATTTTGTCTGCTAGTGCTTATGTGTTTCAAAGCATGTTCTGCTGTAGATGAAAGTGCAACTGGTAGAGACTGAACATATTTATTTTCTGGTGGTTTCATCATTCTGTATTCAGATACAAGTGGCATGTGGCAGCACCAGCGTGAAAATACCTGATTTTAGAAGCGGAACCAAGGAAGCATATTTTGATTGCTGTAAGTGAAACAAGAAAATCAAACCCTAGAGAATACAAATTAATTGAGGAAAGGGCAAATTGCTGGTGAAGTGAAGAGGATTAGGACAATGGGCTGAAATCTTGCCACATGCTGGAGCACCTGCCTGGGCAAAGACAGCTCCTCACCTCCTGCTGCCTGCAGCCACAGCCTCAGCGTCTTTTTTTTTTTTTTTTTTTTTCTGCAAATCCTTGGTGGTATGAGCAATGGTCAAAACACCTCCTCTCAGGGGGCAGCCCCCAGGGCTGGCATCACACTGTAGCGAGACATGCAGCTTGCTTTGTGGGTTTGGGATTACGAAGCGTGGCCTCCGGAATAGTAATACAAAAGTTATTCTGGTTTAATTTTGTGTCTGTAAGTGGCCTCCTCTCAGAGGAGTTTCCTAGCTGGGCATGTTTAATAACTTACTTCTATGTATGTATGCATTTTCACCACCATTTCATTTCTGGGATTAGTGATGAGGAAATGAATTTGATAATTAACAGTGTAGTGGTCACCTACAGCAGGAAGCAAGGGAGCATGGAGGCAAATTTAACCTCATGCAGTTCAACAAGGAGAAGGGCAGAGTCCTGCATTTGGGGACAAACAACCCCAGGCAGCAGAGGGCACCTCGCTGGAGAGAAGCTCTGCAGAAAAGGGCCTGAGGTCCTGCTGGACACCAGGCTGGACCGGAGCCAGCAATACTGCTGTTGCACATGCAAAATGCTCGCTATGCAAATGACCTTTTCTGTAGAAAATTTTAAAATATTTAACTCACTTTAATATAGTTCTAGCATGCTATTCAATTAAAAAAAAAAAAAAAGTTTCCAATGCTGAACAAATAAAATCACAATTAATCTGAATTAGCAATGTCAAGTTTGTTTAGTCAGTAAATATACCACTGCATAGCTAGAAGACGGAGTTTCACAGAGCAAAGCTGTCAAAGCTGCCTACCTCAGGAGAAGCCTGTAATTCTGTGCCAAGGCCAGGGTCATGATTTGCGATACTTTTAAACCCGGAGTGTGTAGCTAGATGGCTACATGGGAGATCACTCATAGATCAGTCCTGTGTTCAGGCATGGCAGCGTCAGGCCCGTTCCAGCTCCCTGCTCCAGTTCTTCCCAGGGTGACTTCCAGGGCTGCTAAGACCAAAATCCACCCCCTTGTCTCAGGCTGGACACTGCCCCAAGGACAAGTGACAGCCCAGGACATGCCAGATCCCCCTCCTACCTCACAGGCAGAGATGGGGGTGGTGGCGTGAGATCCCCCATGTCCATAGCAGAGTTATTTTGGTTCTCCTGATTGCTGGAGCAGTTGCCTTTCTCAGTACAGTAGCCAAAACGTCAAGCTGCTAATGGGACTAAAATATATTTCAGTCACATTAATACCTGTGGAAAAAGCTGGTTTGATTATTTTATTTTATTTTGTTTAAATGCACAAGTTGAACTAACTTCTTCCCATCCTTTTTTTTTTTTTATATACTTTTTATCTGAGGTTGGAAATATTTTCATATTCTTTCGTGCCATTATGAAATTTCCTTGCTCACGCACTGATTTGCTTTTGGTTTAACAGCTAAACTGAGACACAACCTGCTAGTTGTGAACAGCTGACCTAGACAATTCAATGCTGTGCTCTGCTGTGTGGTGTAATTTATTGTCAAAAATGGTAAATTTAGCATATTTGTTACACACCTTTCGGTACCTGGCACAACACACTTCAAAGTGTGCATCTTTTTGCTCTTCTCCTGACTATTAAACACTTTCATTATGTCTGGAAACATCTCTGGAGATTGTTAAGCCCCTTCATGGATATATTTGTGTTCCTGGGGTGCATATTCAACAAAGAAAGTCTATGATAGTTTAGTCAACCTTGCAAAAGATAACTGTGAATTTATTTTAATCTACACAGTTTTTTGATTTTTGATTGCACAGGAATCTGAAAAAGGATTTTTTCCTTGCATCCTTATGACCTTCTTTTTATTATTATTATTATTATTATTATTTGCACTTGGTGAATAACAAAAATGACAAGAGAAAAATACAGAACAATTTTACACCTGAGATTGAAGGAGCTGATTACCATCATTTTGACGATGTGCCTTTTATACATCTGCGGTGGTTAAGAAAGACTTTGCGGTTTGGAGCATGAGCACTTTAAAGCGATTCAAAATTATTGAAGAGCTGCAGATTTTATAAAGTGCTTCAATTTGTTAGTGACTCAAGTGACATTGCAGGGAGTTCTGTAGGGCTTTTAGCGGCATCGTATGCACAACCTATAAATCTCCCTGTAATCTTCCTTCACGTTTTCCTCCTCCTCCATGTGTTGCTCGTAAGGCTCCCCCTGCTTGTGCCAACATTTCTGTTCCATGGGAGAGGCTGCTGTTCATGGCCACGATACCAGAGGCATTCCCCCCTTTCTGTGCAAAAGGAGGCTGCACTTCACTCTCACGTGCTCCAAGACCAAGCAGTTTGCAGAAATGGCACCAGAAAAGAGGTTTGCTATTGGAGAAAAGCATTCTAGCACACGTGAAAGAAAAAAAAAAAAAAAAAAAAAAGGAAAAATTATGAATAAATAAATAAATAAAAGTCCATGCTAAGTTTTTACTTTCTTACTAACTCTTATGGTCATGAAATTACTTTCTTATTCAAAGTGGTATTAGGTATTCTAAAGAAACTGTCACCTTACATGATGGCATGATTTGGTTATTCTGAATGTAAATCACAGCTTTTTGTACGTGCTTTCCCTCCATCATTCTATTTTTTTAATTTTTTATTTTTTCCCCACTCCTCATTTTGCAGAGCAGCATGAGAATAATTCAATTTGCTCAGCACTCTCAGTGGCTCATCCCAGGCAGACACCGGTGCTGGAAAGTGATTGTTTTACAATACAAAGGTTCTCCCTGAAAATAATGAGGAACACTCACGTATCCCATCAATAGTGCATCTCCTCTTTAGTATTACACCCAGTCAAATTTCCTGGCAAGTTTACACTAAGTTTTCTGCAAAAGCTTGATTATTTTTTCAGCACAACACGTTTGGAATGACCTGCGTATTCCCTGTCACCTGTTGTTTTGGACTTCTGGAATCCAGTGCCTGCTTAGTTGTGACTGGACATAAATTGCATTTTGTCTTCTGAATGAGTGAATACAGCCAGTCCAGATCCCCATGAGAAAAGAGTTTTGTGTTTGTCTCTCTGGGGATGTGTACTCATAGCCTTGGGGATTGTCTGGAAGCAAGCATCAGCACTTTGGTTTCCCAAAACTTGATGGGAGCTTTCAGCTGAGGGGAAAAATAAGCCAATATTCAGATAAAATTTCTATTCTGGTATTTGCCCAGTTCTATCAATGATAATGAGTCTATAGGGATTTCACTTACTAAGAATACATTAATGAATTAATACCACTTGTTAGGAACACATTAATGAATTAATACATGACTACAAATTTGCCATACTCTGTACAGTTATGATTCTGAAATAGTGGCAACAAAGCAGTGGCAGTCTGTTTTTATTTGTAATCTTTGAGACATCTGATCTCGTTAGCACTAACTAGGATCACAGAGTTTGCATGAAAAGTTGCAATAAGCCAACCACAGTCATGCCAACCCTGTGGATTATAAAAGACAGAGTCCTGCCCTGGCTGTTCCTGAGCTTCCTCCTGCCTGCAACAAGTTAGAGAAACCCCTCTTCTTCAGGATCACTCCAGAGCCTCCAACAGCACAGTTTTACAGGCTGCATGTATTGCGACCTCCTGAACCTTTACTCTGTCACTTGTCCTCTCTTTCTGTCAACATTATTTTCCACTTCTGTCTTCTCTGGGCTGTCTGGGTGGCTCCTGTCTGGGTATCCTGTACCACTTTGTAGCTGTAACTATCACTCTATGCTCTTATTTCAGAAGTTAGCAGTATCAGAGTGGTCCCCTGGGAAATGTCTGTCTGCTCCAGCAACATCTCCACCAAGCCTTGCTCCTGCCTTTCCAAGCTCCTGGTCAGTAGCTTCTGACTGTCAGCTCCACAGGTTATGGCTGCTACTCTCAGACCTCCATCCCCTCCTATACATATGTACAAGGCTGTATACATAAGCAAAATATAATTGCAGGGGATGGAAGCAGTCAGCAAAACAACTCACCTCCTGATGCCATGCTCCCTTCCCGACCTGCCGGTGGGTGCAGCAGGCAGCTACTTCATCCCTCATTTCAGGTCCAGCCGCTGGGTCGTGGCAAACCTCATTTTTGCTGCCATTTTCCAACAGCCTGCCCATCAGGTCTGCTGCAGAAGCACTTGCTGGGGCCTGGTGGAGGTCAAGGGAGGAGCAGGGGGAAGACTTCAGCACTTCCAAAGCACGATAGCCCAGAGGAGATGGAAAGGAGTTAACCCTTTTTCTCACTGCATGACTGGCAACATCGGTATAGTAAGCTAGTGGTGCACAAAGAGGGAAAAATGCAGAAAAATAACATTTATAGCAAAAAGCGTAGGCAGTAATTTCACACAGCAACTCTTGCATTTTTCACGGTGCCTGAAAAGCCTCATGCCGAGGCGTGTTAGAAAGGTCCTCCGAGGCCTTATATTGCCCAATGGGGACTTCTCCACCGTGTCTGCAATGAGAGCTCTGGCCTGGGCCTGGCACCTTGGGCCTCCAGGTCAGTTTTCTAGCAAGGTACACACAAAATAAAAGTACAGGCATGAGAGGTGTAAAGTGAGAAGTGAGGTTTTGGGGTATTTTTGCCACGCCTCGGGAAAGCCTCCTGGAAACCTTGCCCTGTCCCTAGGACATATTGCGCCAAATAATCAACCCGTTCCCTGAGAGGTTTAGGGACGTAGCACGCAGGGAAGGCCTTTGGTAGGACCCTGCATGAGGGAATGGCGTAGGAAACGAGATCCTCTGTAGTGTTTTGGACCTGTTAAGGACAAAGGGCCTGGGAGGCTTCAGGCGTGAGCAAGGCCTGCCCGCGGCCTAGCTCCAAAACGCCACCAGTCACAGGGCCATGAGGGCAGCACTGCCTCGATGCCTGCAAGGCACTGCAACAAGGGCTGCTCGTGTGCTTTATGTTCAGTGTAATTAATTATGCTTAATTGAAACATCTTAATTGAGCATAATTGGGTATGCTCAATTAACAAGCTGAAGATGCCTTCGCATCAGACTAACCAGAGGTGTTTTGGGAGAAGAAACTAATTAAGGTCCCTGCTTCTCAGTACGTGTAATCAGGGTTTTCACCAGATCATTTCAAGGAAGGTCTGACTTACTGCAGTGCTCTGGGGGATGTTCTGAGCTGTATAATTTCAGTGCGTTGATAATCCTTAGTGGCTTACTGTTTTAGGAAATGATGCCCCTAGACTCTAAGTGAGCTCTGCTGTGACTGAACTGAACAACTGTTAAAAATATTAATAAATAGGAAATAGTATGTCATTAGCCTTTTGTTTCCTGCAGCTGATGGCTACAGGGCTAACCCCAGAAATAGGTTGCTTGTCGTAAAAATTTGGCATTTCTTAGCTGCTCAGGATGTTTGCTGTTAGTGAATAAGTGGCACTGACTTTTTTAGGTGCTATCAGCATCACGGCAGGGCACATGGGATGCCGAGGGGCTGCAGCCTTCAAATGAGCCTCTGGTCTGAGGGTGAGGAATTTCAGTGTCCCCCATTGTCAGCCCGGTGCCTTTCCTGGGAATGGATGGTAACTGAGGAAGTAAGAGGAGCATTTGGCGTGTTTGTCAGCTTGCAGAAGTTTACTGTTAGAAAACAGTCCTGCATAAAAGAGAAGAGCCCTTAGGGAAAAAAAAAAGAAAAAGAAAAAGAAAAAGAAAAAAGTAATAATATGAATTCACTATTTGAATAAGTGCATCTTAAAAAAATTTTCTTTTTTTTTTCCTCCTTTATGGCCTGTGGGAGGGCTGAAAATGTTGGCTCTTTTGGAAGGTGTGGATTTGGTGTTAAGGTTTGTTTGCCATTGTAAATAATAATAATTAGTAGTATATAGCAGTAATTAAAAGAGAGCTCATATGTATGGGAAGTATTAAGCCTGCATACACCTGCTGGAAATGTTCCCACTCTCCAGTGTTCCACATGGTGTAACTGAGGAGGGCAAAGAGTCTGGAAAGAAAATAGAAAGCCTTCAGCACTTCTAGGAAGCTTTTTTTTTTTTTTTTTTTTTTAATAAAATAATTTTCTTAGCAAATTGCTTTTGGGGCAGGCGAGGAGAGGGGCAGCACCACTGCCTGGCTGCAGCTGACATGGACCCGTCTGGTGCAGGAGGATTGTGGCCTGGACAAATCCACTCTTACCCTCGGAGCTTTTCTGAAGTTATCCAAAGTTGCCATCAGACTTTCAGCACTCGTTCTGATGTTTCACTGGAGTTACCACAGGAGCCAGCCTTCTTGCCAAGATATTTTGGGTCAAACAGGCTCCTATTCGCCAGCTGAATATCGCCAAAGGAGCAGCCCTCCATTGTGACAGTGTTCTTGGGTCTATTTTTAATATGTTGTGAATACATGTTTTGTAAGAGTACATGTGATTTGCGCAGAACTGAAGAAGGGTTGAAATTTTGTGAAAGCTTTGGCTGCAAACTTTTCCTCTCAAACCTGATTATGGTTAGAACAATGAGCACAAACTGATGCATATTTTAGCTCAATAAAGTTGCTATTATTATTGTTGTTGTTATTATTATTGTTATTGTTATTATTACTATTATGGTAAAAAATTCTCCCTAAAATTATTGCTCAAAGTGACACAAAGACAGTTTCTATTAGTTTTGGACACTACTGACACCTGCAAAGACACATCTCATACAGTCCCTGGTTGCCTAATTGATGAAATGAAGCCTTCCTTCTCAAGAGGAGATTACCAATTAGCGAAAGGTGTTAGTGCACTGGACTCTGGCAGCCATGCATCCCCTGAACCCTTTCGAGACATAGCTGGGAAGAGAGGCTGTCAGGACAGACCTTTCCCATGAACTTCCCCAGGCTGCACTTTTACCAAAACAAAAAGTCTCCGGAGGCCTGGTGGCAGCAGCTTCTTTCAGCCCACACAGCGCCCGGTGCTGTGCAAAGCAGCGTCCCCCGGTGCTGCCGTACCTGCACAAAGCACAGTGTGCAGGCAGGGTGTTCGCAGGCAGGCTTGTTTTATCTTCCTTGGCAAACACAGCAGGCACGAGCTGGCTTGGAAGCTCTGTCTGCTCTGGCTGAAGTACAAGAGCTACAGCTGAAAAAAAATCAGTGCAGACATTTATTAATCTAACTCAGTGAATTTTGCCGTGCCATACAAAGCTCACACAAAGACCCAAAGAGTTGCAGGATTCCACGCCGTCAGCAGTCTGCAAGCACATCTATTCTGCAAAAGCAAAGTTATGATCCTCATCATTAATTTCCTCATAAGGTCATTTTCCTGAAGACTGCAATAAGGTTACTTTGAAACTAACAAAACATTTTCATTTTTATTTTTTAATTTTAAGCATCAGTTTAATTTTGCAGGTACCCTAATAATCCTATAGTCTCTGCTGTTATTAGGAGAATGATTCCCAAATTCTGTATTTCTGTGAATCTAAACATACAGATTACATGACAGATACTTCTCTTGAACTATATTTGTTACACCAACTCATTGAATGTTGCTGAAAACAATGTTTTGTTTATTCTGTGAGGAAGATGCTGAAACATTTTTCTTTGGCATCTTTCCAAAAATCTTTGGAACTCTCAGTTCTAAAATACTCTAAAATGTTGTAATTTGATATAAAGTAAAAGCAAATTGGAAAAAGTCTTTAAAAATTATGATGTAATTATATTCTTCCATAATTGAAGGAGATTATGGAAAGCAAAGAACAGGTCAGTTCAAGAAAAACATATTCCTTAGGCAATAAATAAATAAATAAGAGAAAGTGCCTTTGACATCCATAACATCCACATTTCACTTTGAGTTTAGTATAAAATAAATGGTAGTGGGAGAAGAACACAGGGTTTCATGTCATTATTTGTCTCACTGAAGGAACTATTTTTATAAGGCATCCTTTTAGTAGAAAGCTCCCTTTTTAACAACAATAAAGCAAACACAGGGCCAATTGTGGTCTATGCACCATCCTAAACTAATGAACAGAAAAAATTAGGAAGCACAAGTAACTCAAACGTGGTTTAGGATGGGTGAACAGTACATGCAGCAGAGCAGAACCCTGTGCTGGGGGTCACAGCTGTTACTATTAAATTATTCAGGCGGTGTATCATGACTTTCGTACCCCAAACTATTTTAATCTGATTGTGTAAAAATCCTTCTTCAGAGTAAAACATAAGTAATTTTGTTTTTACAACCATGAATGTGCCTATCTCACCTTAAAATAAGTTCCACTTGCAGCTCAGGACTGTTTAAGTGTCTTTGCCAGAGGAGCAAAAACCTACGTTAGACCAGAGCAGTGGCTGCGGTTTTATTGCAACAGGGCTGGGAAGCCCTTCCCTTCCCTTCCCTTCCCTTCCCTTCCCTTCCCTTCCCTTCCCTTCCCATTATTTCATTCACATTCACTTCCACACTGTTACTTTTATAATTAAATAATACTTAACAGAACGTATTTTAATGGCATATGTGATGAACATATTTCTACTTCTTTGAAACTGTCCACATGGGCTGATGGAACATACTTTTGATGTATGATCATACCAGTCATCCCACTGATTCTGGCTTATTTATTTATTTGTTTGCTTGCTTGTTTTATTTATTTGTTTATTTATTTTTGTCAGGAATTTGGAAACATTTAGCAGTAGACATTATATTTTTATGTTTTCAGGAGTGAACAATTATCTTCACTGAAACATGAAAGTGTGGAAGTGGAGGTTACCAACTAACATATCAAGGCCATTGCCCTGGTATTGAACCACGTTTAATTTGGTGTAGTTCCATGAATGCAGCTATCAAGTCCCAGGTCAGCTGGGCTGTTTCGTGTTCCCTCCCCAACTCCCATAAGACAGGACTTCCAGAAGACAACGTCTGTGATTATCTTCATAATTCTGGACTAAGGTTATTCATGCTTGGTTTATATCCATTATCTTCTGTGCAAAATATGTTATTTCACTTGCCTCATTTTCTTCATCTCTTCTTTCCCACCTTGCCTACATATTCCCAGAGGCAATAGCATTCTCCCAGGGAGATATTTTGGTAGGCCACGTTTGGAGATGGTCCCTCTGGACTTTTATACACTCATCACTTCTGGAAGCAGCACGTGAGATGCATGAGAAAAACCAGCAGCAGAGGTAGAGCATTTCTGTATAATGCACGCACATCAGATCTTCTGAGACTTGCACAGTTTTAAAAATCTGTGATGGTGTAAAGCCTCAGCATGACAGGCTTGACTCTCCACGATACCTCTGCAGAAAATAGAATTAGATTTCAATGTTTTATGAAATTCAGTGTCTTAGGGTTCTCAGATAGGAGTGAGAGTACCTGAACCAAGGAGAAATAATGTTATAAAGAGAAGCCACTTTATTAAGTGAATTGTCATTTCATGTTTGGAATTAAAGAGAGAGCAAACACAACGCTGAGGATTTTTAAGCTTTTACTTCCAAGCTGCAGTAAACCTGCAAGACTTATTCACAGCAGCAGAATAATGACATCTCAAGGTTTATGCACAGCATTAGCAGGCAAGGAAGGTCTCAGAAGCAGGTTGACTCAGCAGTACCTGACCAGACTGCTGGCTGAGCTGAGGAAATATCATTGCCGTCAGGAATTAAATGCAGAGGCTCCTTCAGCTTGTGTAAATTTCTCTGTGCCATTTGATAAAGGTACTTGGAGAAAAAGTAGCCCGGTTTTTAATTTCAATGTTTTACTCATTTGTTTAAGTACATCTCTGGTTTGTGTTGTCGAATGTGGACAGGCTTCCCAAGTGAATAACTTCAAAAATAATTTAAATTCCTCTCTTTAATGTCAGCTTGAGGATGTGGATATCAATGCCTACGAGTTCATCTTTCCAGCATTAGAACATTTTCAGCAGTTATTAAAATCATGCCCCTTTGTGTTATTTTCTAAATGCACTTTATTGTATCCTGATCCAACAAGATGAATGTGGAGGTGATGTTCCCGTCCTGTTATTTTCCAGTCTGGTCCCAGTTCTGATATCAAGAAGGAGTGGTTCTCCATGTGCAGAAGAAAAAGAAGACAGGATCCACAGGGGACTTTTGGCATGTTTGTGGCCACTTCATGCATCTTTCTTTATTCTGTGACAACTGAAGTGAGGGCCTATGGGAAATGGCTGAGGTTTGTTCCTTATCCCCACAGGTTTTTCATGGTTGGAGGCAGATCACCTTGCCATACCTCACACCTCCATGCCCCCGTTATTGCCAACCTTCCTCTACATGCTCTCTCCCATGACAGATGCTGCCAAGATCTCTGCTCTCAGTGTGTAGGTGATGCTGATTGCTTCACGTTAGTGGGCAGCAATATTTGCTGGCCCTAGGTGGCTCAGAAGAGACATTTAGATATATCTATGTATATATGACCCTCACAGTCAAAAATCATTTGCCCCCTGTGTGAGCTCCATTGGCTCTTTCTGCTTCCACGCCATCAGCTGGGCAGCTGGTGGGGAACAATCTTCAGTATGCTTTTTCCCTGCCACCACCACAGATTGAGAGAAGAAGGGATTAAGGCTTTGGAAGAAAGATGGATTAAGCCAAGCCCCTGTGATGCCCTAAGGATATCCAAGCATGTGTGTGTGTGTGTAGGAGGGGGTTGGTGGTGGTGGGGAAACCTTGATCCAGGACCCTTGTCTCCAGGACCCTCGATCCAATTGCTTAGTCTCAACATCCACCTTCCTGACCACTTCTGTAGTTCTTTTTGGCCTGAATTTTAAATATTTCCTCTCCATAAAAACTGTTCTTGCAGGCCACTATCACATTACAAAGGTCAGAGATGTCTTCTGGCCCCCCTCTCCCCAGTCCTTTTTATGTCTGACACTACTGCTGGTTTCTGTAGATTGTCTTTGTTATGTTTTCATGACCTTCAGGCAGACTAAACAAAAATGTGGCCTTTTATCTTCTCCTTCTTGCTTGTCTTACTTTATAACTATTCCTTCCACTTTCTGTTTTCTGTTTGTTATTTCATCCATATCAAGATATGTAGTGTTTTTTTGTTTGTTTGTTTTGTTTTGTTTTGTTTTGTTTTTGTTTCTAACAGAGATTTATTTTATTTTATTTATTTATTTTTTACCAGTTTCATACAAAATGTGTTTTGGAAGTGTTGGAAGGTGTCTCTGACTTGGCCCTCATTAAACCTGTTTTTTTTTTTTGCATAACATTTCAGGAGGTTTCTGCCATTGTAAGTTTTAGTACTTTATCATATGTGCCTTGAATTTGACTGCAGGAAAAAAAGTATAATAATAGGTATGTCTCTTTTTTATTGTGACTAGGGAAAGGTCTCCAAGGCTAGCAGCTCCTGACTTTCCATGACACTTGATGGTAAAATAAGAGATTTTGCCTTTTCTAGATTAATCAGTGCTTCATAGATATAAAATGACCTTTCAGTTGTGTTCAAGTGTGAAAAAAGGTGTGACACTAGGCTGAGAGTTTCAACACCATGGTTGATAAGTATTTTCTGCTGATTTGCATAAAACTTACCCAAAGAGAATTCAAACCTCTGACTGCTGAGATTTTTATAGCAGCTGTGGGGTAAGGAGGGTTCAGAAGCCAAGTGGTAATGCTGGTCTGTAATTCTGTTTGCCACTTTTACTCCCCAAACTAGATTGTTACCACAGGAAAAAATAAATAAATAAATAAGTGATTTCTGAAGATCAAAGCCTAAATAATATCGAGGTCATAATATCAAAGGAGGCTTGAGGTTCTCCCCCTACAAGTCCTGAGGAACCCTGAGGGGCTTCTCCACCAGCAAGCAAACCCCTCCTCCATTTTTTGCTGGGGCAGTGGTAAGGACCTGGGTAGGTCAGCCCACTGGGAGCCCCCTCCGCCCACCACCTCTGCTGGGCATGTTGAGTGATTTACAGCTTCGAGTAGCTCTGCTCCTATGGGTGTTGTGCAGATCCAGCCCTGAAGCTGAACAGCACCATGAGGTCAGCCAAGCTTCTCAGGTTCTCTGACTTGTTGCAGGATGTCCTGAAGATGTGTTCCTTCACCTACAGTCAATGAAGTGGTCCAGCGCTAAGATATGCAAATAAAGAAACTGGAGAGGACAGCAGAACAACCTCTGCTATTGTTTTCCAATATATTATGATGGTATGTATATTTATTCATGTTTCCTGTTTCCTGGGGAATGGGAGGGGGAAACACAACTGTTTGTAATTGGACTGGGACAATAATCCTTGTTTTTGATCCATGCAATTGACTTAAATCCCAGCTTGAACCTCTGTAGCTGTATTTTCACTGTTCATGACATGAGCAGAGCCCCGCACATAGTTTATTGCTTTGTAGTCACTGTTGGGCCATCTATTATCCTGCATATCCTATTAGTTTTGAAAAACATAAACTCACCCTGAGAGATCGGCATGGTATATCTTTTTTTTTTTTTTTTTTTTTTTTTTTTTTTTTTTTTTT
>NC_048926.1:78293560-78310207 GCF_011077185.1 Oxyura jamaicensis | reverse complement strand
TTTTTTTTTTTTTTTTTTTTTTTTTTTTTTTTTTTTTTTTCTGTACATTTTCTAGGTTTTCATTTTTAAGCCTGTTTCACAGGATCTGGCATTACTGCAGTGCTGGCACAGTTGTGATGCCAACATATGGCTCTTGAGTGGAGGAACGTTGTGTACGATCCTGACAGCAAAGGGACTGGAAATCTTCAGGAGCTGATGAACGGTGTTATGAAACCATCTTTCCAGCTGGAATGAAGGAACAAATTCTGCATGCTCACCTTGTGCAGTCAGATGGATGCAGGTAGGTACTTAGGCCTTGCTCTGCACGGCAGTCATGCTGAGACCGTGTGACACATTCCGATAATCGAAATGCTATAATTGTTTACTTCAGAAATGCTGTATTTGGTTGCTTTATGAGTACGCACAGCCTGTGTCGTTGCTAGGTAAGCTGGCTTTTGC
The DNA here is from genome assembly GCF_011077185.1 of Oxyura jamaicensis. Lineage (NCBI taxonomy): Eukaryota > Metazoa > Chordata > Aves > Anseriformes > Anatidae > Oxyura > Oxyura jamaicensis. Next base: position 78,309,769 of record NC_048926.1, on the reverse strand, counting down.
AGGGAGAAAGCAAGGAGACTGAATCCATAAGGCAAATATGCTCATGCTGCTACACTGGAAATCTCCATTTTAGACCTACTTGTGGTCTCCTTTTGTTTTTTTGCTTGTGAACCTGAAGCCAAAAGACAAAGTGTGTTCTTGTTTGTGCGTTATTGGCACATGTTGTGGATTTTCATGTAGAAAAGGCTAGACTGGCTGCTCCTCTCCCAGCCAGAGATTGCTTGTTTTGGGGCAAGCACAGCTCTGTGTTACCTGACAGGGACACCGGTGCTGCAGGCTGGCAGCGGGTAGTGGGTACCTCAGGGCAGGAATCATTCAGATTGGAAAAGACCTCTAGGATCAGCTAGTCCAACCTTTAACCTTGTCCTAAAGTCCACCACTAAACCATGCTACTAAATTCTACATCTACATGGTTCTTCAAGACCTCTGGGATGGTGACTCAGCCACTTCCCTGGGCAGCCTGTTCCAGTGCCAGACAACCCTTTCATTAAACAAATTTATCCTAATATCCAACCTAAAGATAGGAGAGGAAGGTGGGCTCTGTGTGACACCCAGGCCTGCTCTCTGACCGGGCTCAGAGCGGTGCTGCCGTAGGCCTGTTTTGTCAACTACTCGCCCCTTTGCACAGCACAGGGGAAAGGGAATGGCCCCAGTGAAGAGGAGTGGGTTGTGGTGGGGTGTCTGGAAAGCAAAGCTTGGCTTCCATAGCTTGGTATAACCGGCGGTGTGTTCACACTGTGTTCACAGCCACTGTAGGCCCACTGTCAGGTTAGGCCAGGAGTGGCAGGACTGCTGGAGTTCGTGTCATAGCCCTCTCACCAAACACCACATCTCTTCTACCAGAGGAAGATGGTGATCTGCTGCCTCTAGTAACTGCAAAACAAACACGGTGGAGACCTGCCAGGTGGAGCATGCCTCGGAAACACTTCCCCAGGCACCTCACAGGCTCTGGAGAACCTTTAGATGGTGCAAAGCCTTCACCTTGCACCCAAGATCTCTCTGAAGAACACTGAGTACTGCAGCTTAGCTGCAAGCAAGGGAAATGTTTACAGATGGCAAAGATTAATAGGTGCATCACAGACTGTGAATACTGAAGGAAATGAAAGACAGGAGAAGGAGTAGTCAACATACAGTGATCCTTTCATTTCAGCTGCCTTGAACAACATTTTTCTTGCAAAGGACAAGTCAAGCACTCTGGAGACATAAGGAACATAGCAGATGAGTAAAACAGGAGTTAAAAAGAAATCTCTTTGCTTTTAAAGTTATCAGATTTGGATCTGGAAGTCATTGAGAGCTGAAAAATATGCACCCCGTGATACCATTTTTACAAATCCTCTTCTCAAAATGTAAAGACACTTTTAGACTATTAAAAGAAACAAAAAATGGAAATCAAGCAATACAAATCCCATTTTCTGTTAAAACTTTGTGTTGTAGTTCTACAGTCTTACTGAAAATTTAGTGTTGCAAGATAATTTGAGTTCTTAATAAAAGCATTTTCAAATTAAAAAACAATTTGATTTTCTGGACTCCAAGGTATAATTTGATGCTCTGTATTCTAGAAAAAAAAGGTTTCAGATTAGTTTTTACCTGCTGAATAGAAAGATAAAGCCAGTACTGGAGAAAATACAGCATGTAACACATCAGAGGATTAAAAATAGATGTTTCCATTGTTGTCTATTTTGGGTTAGTGTCCCAGAATTATGTGACATAAATTGCCTTGAACAATGAAACACGAAGAGCTAAACAGCTAACACTAGTATTCTTCCACAAGGTAGGGAAGGTTAATAGAAATAATGTTCTAAGGGAAGATGCGGAAGAAGAACACAGCTCTAACTTGTTTTTCCTATGGAAAAAGCTCATTTTTTTTTGCTTTGAGTGGCCCAAGACAACCCTGCTCCACCATGGGGAAGTTACGGACCTGCACCAGGTTGCAGCCTTGCCATGTGGTGGCAATGCAGTGGTTTATGGGCCTGGATGCAGTGTGTAGCTCTTCATGTGTGCTCTGCATCAGCATCACCACTATGCTGAGGTGATTTCTCAACTCTTGTACCCCATCCCTAATTATCTAAGCAGGTTTTTATACCTCAGTACTAGAGCTGGTGAGTATCTGACACACAAGAGAAAAGGTGCATAAGGCATTGTCCAACATGTGTGCATGGCCAATACACGTTCAAATGAAGCCCATGTATGAAGACATATTTTTTTTTATTTTTTTTTTAAATGATTTTCACTGTTTTGTAGTGATGCTTATTTGTATTTATCATTTTAGAGACGGAGTATGACGGGTGATGATTACCAACAGCAGAAAAAGAAATTGCAATTCTTGCTTTTGCAGTGCTTTCTTGCTCTTGTAGTTCAAAGCACTTGTCAAGCACTTACACACCCACTTTACAGCAAAGGGTTGTAACCGCTGGCTTAAGTCATCTTGATTCCATTTGTGTAGCAAGATAGATTTTCTCCAGCTGAGGACCTGACATCAGTATTTATAGGTTGGCTGCAAACTTTAAGGTGCAAAGTTGCATGGGATAAAGAAAGAAGAAAGAGAGAATGGAAAAGGATATAAATGCAGAGGATGCAGATTGAACAGCTCTGGGAAACATGAACTAGGATGGGAAGTTGAAGAAAATGAGGATTGGTTTACTGTGGTGAAGAGATGACTAAGAAGAATCTGATAATCTTTAAATATTCCAAAAAGAACTTTAAGAAAGGGATAGCTATCCCTTCTGTCTGCTGTAAATAAGGTGGGAATTCTGAGTTCATATCACGTTACAAAAAAGATGATTGAGTTTAAACACCAGGGAAAGCTAATGAACATTAAGAACTGGTAAGCACTTAGAAAATCCGTGTTTTGCCTCAGGAAGCTGAAATACCAACCAATATTATGAGTGTTTTTTAAGACCAAGCTAGAAAAACATGCATAAGGAAAGACATACGTGTAGTCAACTCTGCCTTTAGGCAGCAATATGGATCATAGGATATCCTTACAGCCCTAATTTTTAAAACCTATACCTATGAATAATCCCTTCTGTAGGTAAATTCAAATCTGTTTCTGGAATCAAAAAAAATCTGACAATTTAAATTTATAATACACTTGCAGTTTTAATCAGATTGAAGTTTTACAGAAACAGTAAAAGAAACTAAAGTCCCGGTCATTTTGAAACTCTTCCTGCATGAATTATAAGAAGTAAGTTTACCCTTGGTTTCTGGTGGTGTTTTACAAACTTTTCAGGGCTTGCCCTTGTAATTTATGGTGTCATCGGAATACATCCAAAAGAATATAACCTTTATTCAACCTTTATATTCATTTTCACAGAATATAAAATCTGCTGACAATCTGAAAAGACAGATGTGAAAAGCATCGGCAATAAAATAAGCCCCAAACCCTTTCTGTAGCTCATCCACCATGGTCTGAGCAGTGCTGCTAAACTGACAATGAGATGCCGGGGCTGTGGTTAACTGCAAGAGGATGGCATTTTGCCTCACCTGACAGAGAAGTCCCTGTGGGATTGCTGGAGGACATGCATGCCACTTTGGACTGAAAGATGAAAATATTGTGTAGCTTGTTTATTCTGAGTGGCTCTTCATTTGACGACAAACATGATCCTAGCATGGAAGCATGGGTGTAGCTCTGTCAGGGTAACAGAAGCACCAAACACAGTTTTGAGGAAGTTCCTCTGATCATCCCAAGCATAAAATGTGAGGAATGGCAGCCTTTGTGAGGGACTTCCCTGACTCCTGCCCTTCCCAGTGCCTTCCAGTAGAATTCTAAACATAACATGAACATAACATAAACATGTTATAAAAAGTGTCATTAATGCACAAATGACATCAACATCAACTCAGTGCACACAATACCTGACAGTAAACTGTGGCATTATCTGTGAGCAGGAGGAGGATGACAATAACAACGACCAAAACAAACCTCAAGGCACAACACTGGTAGGCTGAGAGCCTCCACTAGAGCTGTCAGATTTGTTCCTAGCATTACAGGGAGCTCCCCCCTCCCTGCCTGTTTAAGGCCCCAAAATCACAGGGGCTGCAGACGTTTCTGTAGGACCAGCTGTTGTGACTGAGAGCAGCAGCTGCCTGACAGCTTTGGGGTTTTGGGGCTGCTGGGGTGCAGGAGCATCCTCCCACCCGCACGCTGTCCCAGCCGCAACCAGAGGCAAACCGCAGCTACTGAGATGAAAGGCTGCCTCCCTCTGATCTCTTCAGGATGAAATCGCTCTGGTGCCACACTGTATTTTGTGTCAATACCTATTTCATTTTTCAAAATCAAAAAAGATATGAGTACTTTGTTCCCTGAATTCCTGGTGCTTGGGGTAACCTAGCAACTCCCCGTGCTACGCAGCACGCAGCGGCGCGCCACCCTGCTGCACATCCATGCTGGCAAGCTCTCCATGCAGCATTTCACTTGCAGATCATTTACCGAAACTCGTGGCTCTCCTCCCCCTTGAACTTCAGAAATGACAAGAGGAATGGTTTTATTCTCTTTCTTTTGGGCAGCCTTAATCGTCCCGCGTTCACCAGAGATGAATAGCTGAAGCTATTTGCATGGCATTTGTAGTCAACACCACCCTGCGAACTGATAATCACTGGAAACATGAAACGGTATTCAGGCGCACGTTTCTGTGTCATGAAGAATTTGCAAGCTAAAATTATACCTGGGAACAAACAGCCTTCTTGGGAAAATAAATAAATAAAAGAAAAAATAATATATATATATATTTTTTTTTTTAAAAAAACAAAACTTTTAAAACAGGGAAAGCTCTCAAGTGTGGGACGGAAACACCATGCTAGCAGATGCCTGGGTTGTTCTGCAGCAGGTGAGGCATCCCCTTCTCTTCTCCCTGCCACCAAGGTGTGCACCCTCCCCAAGCACAGCCTGTCTCCTTCACTTTCCCACTGCCAAGGGCCCTTCTCCAGGAGCTGTTCCCAAAGCTGATGGGAAGAACTTAAACATCACTTAAGGGTTGAAAATTCCTGCTGGGGTTGGATGTTTGCCTGTGGTTTAGCTGCTGGCAAGCAAGAGCAAGGGCACAAAGTTCTGGAGAGAGGGATGAGAAAGTTCTGCACGCAGGCGTGACATGAGTCCCTGTGACAATTCTTTAATGCTACAGCTTGTCCAGGCAGGGCTGGAAGAAGCCTGGGAGATGCTTTAAATTTAAATAGCTGACAAACCAGGGCATTGTGGTGCCCTGACTGTTCCTGGCAAGGCTGTGCTGGCCAGACCCCAGCACACTGGGGAAGATCTGGTGGCTCCGTGTTATCCAAGGTGTCTTTTGAACAGGGTGGGCAGCTGAAACAAATTTATGAATCATGGTAAAGCAATCTTGTCTGAAGGAATGGCTAAAAAATTTTATTCTACTTTTGTACTTAACAAATCAATATGTGGCTTGTTTCTTATTTTTTAATTCAGTGGCATTATTATTATTTTTTTCTTCCTGCATTTGGGCTCATTTTATTAATTCTTTTTTTTTTTTTCTTTTTTTTTTTTTCTTTTGTGCCAATTTTTTCTTTTTTGTCTCATTTCACATTTTTCCCCCAAGGGAAAAGAGGGAAAAAACAAACTACAAAATAATAATAATAATAATAATAATAATAATAATAGTATTACAAATCAAAAGGACTTTATACTCAGATCATCGTTTGGTGAAACATCAGAAGTTTCAGTGAATTGCTCCACCAGCTTTGTAGCTGGAAACAATCTTTTGAATACCCACTCTGTATATATTTGGTTTTAAAAAAAAGAAAGTGTATGTGGTGCAAGAAAAGAGCATTTCGCTGTTGACATGTTTTTCCAGATCTTAATATTCTACAAGGAAAGGAAACATTTTCCTTTCTCATGGCATTTGCTTCCCATGCCATTCCCACAAATCTCTCTTCTCTGACTCACAACAGAAGTGTGATACTGTATTCACTGTCTTAACCATATAGAATTAATCTGAGTTTACTAACAAGGAGTTATAACATAGCTGGCCCAGATTCCTTGTTTGCTTTGTTCTAACACCTTAAACTGTGATTGGGAAAATTACATTTTCATCCTTTTTACGCAGGCAAAATTAGTTGAAAGTTTTCCTTTAAAGGAATCAATTTAACTATCTCTTTCCTTCCCGCCCCATCTCATGGTCACTATTCAAACCCACAAGTTTATCTAAGAGCCTGTGCACGTTCATCAATAAAAGTTCAGTAAATAAACATCTCCCTGTTTGATTCCTCAATGACTGTGATTTGTGCTGAATAACATATGACCCGCTTCATCAAGCCTGTTGTTACTGACTGACTGACAAGGTGGTAAATATTACAGCTAATACAGCATTCCATGGTGATCCTAGGAGGGCAACAATGCTGAGAAGCATGAATACAATGTATAGTCTGTCTGGTAAATGGCCAAAGGGTAATGCTAGTCCTGAAATCAACTGCATTAAAACAACAACAACAAAAAAACATTTGGCTTTCCAAGATCCTTAGTATTTTTGGATGTGGCAGTCCCTCTGCTGATCCGTTCAGGCAAGTTTGAAGTCTAAAGTAGCACATGGTAAGAAAAGAAGCCTTTCTCTTTCAAGGCAACAGGATGGGGAGTGCTGGGAGGGGAAATAGCCCTCCAGATAAAAAAATACAGTGAATGAAGCTGCATTTTCCCAGAAGATTTTGTCTATAACACCTACAGTTCATAATAGTAATAGTATGAAGGATACACCATAAATATTGATCTCCCTGAGAAGCTGACTCTCTAAAAGCTGAATAAAATGTTGTTTGTGGATGTGCTCAGATACCTCATTTCTCAGATACTGTTTTGTCTCAAAGTGGGGAATGGGTGAGAAGAATGAGAAGTATGTGAAAAAAGAAGGTTGTAGAGGGGAGGGAAGAAAAGGGAAAGTATCTAGAAAGGTGCAAGAAATAGATAACAGTAGAGTAAAGAGAGTGTAGATGAGGGAGGAAGAGGAAATATTTGGAAAAGCAGATAGCAAAAAATGGGGAAGACACAAGTCTCTGTTTCTGAAAAGCACGGAGGAAGAAAAACTAAGGCAGAACCAGAAAGAAACTGGAGATATAGGAGTAAACATGGGAATGCATGCTGAGAATAACAAACAAAGAGAAATCATTGAAAGGAAAGATGGCAGAAGGAGAACAGTGTTAAAAATACATGAATGAATAGAATATATGTACAAATCAGAAAGACTAAATTGTTAAATTAATGCGAGTTGAGAAACTGAAGAAGCAGGTATGGACAGGTAAGTAGGAAGCAAAAGAAATCAAAGGAAGTGAAAATGTATTACTTGCCAGAAAACTGGGAGCCAAAACTTGATGTGAAAAGCACATGTAAATATTTTTGAAGTGAAGCTGTCACGTTGCAACATGTGCAGGTTTGATCACAACATGAAATCTGAAAAGCATTACTGAGAAAGGCTGCAGCACGGTATAACCAATGCTGTATCTGAGCATTGCCAGAGGGCATGTGATCCAAACCAGTAATGCATAGCAATCCCATATGACACCGTGGATGGCACAGGGGTTAGCTGTATATGAAATATTTGTCTTCCAGAGCCTGCATCAGGGCAGGGGCACGTATGCCATGATGCCACACTGGCATTATGCTAAAGCTCTGCTCACTTGTGGGGGTACTCCTCTTTAATGTAGGGAGCGTGTGGCTTCACTGTCAGTAGGCACCACAGCTGAATGGGAGGTGATCTAAAGACACAAGGAAAGAAAACGTGAAGGGAGCGAATTTTAAATTGTATGAAGTAATCCAGAAACTTCACTGGGGGGGGGGGGGGTTATACTCATCACTGTTACCTGTGGAGGTCACTAAAGAGATATATGCTAGTAATCAAAAAAATGCTTTGTGTTTCTTAGGGAGAGGTGGACAGAAAAGCTATGCATCCCACATTTCACAAAGATAATACAGATATTAGAGTAAATAACAAGAACTGTGTTTCAGCTCTCATTATTGTTCAAACCAGAGATCTTGAGATCTTCATAGCTGATGTCCTAAAACATACACAGAAAGTATGAGAGGGTTATATGTGTTTCAGAGTGATAAAGTTACTTATTTTGGGATTGCTAGAAACAGCTATATCACTATTTTTTAATTATTATTATTATTTTATTTTGTGCCTGTTTTATTCTTTAGGAAAAGAGTGATTCAATTTCAGTTGAGCCACATTTTTTTTTTAATGTTTTTTCTTAATATTCACCCAGGCCTCTCTGACAACGTGAGGTACAACAAATGGGTATGTTCAGGTGTGAACCTGTTGCAAATTCTGACTCCCAGTCACTTCTGCTTCACATGGTAAAATGGCAGGAAAGATAAGAAAACTACAGCTGTGAATTACCAAATTACAGAGCCATTATTCTAATACCCATGATTCAGCTGTCAGAAGCTGATCTAGCACATCCACCTGCAAAACTTCAAATACATCAACTTTTCAGTATATACATGGATATAATTCACTCTACTTCCAAACACAGAGAAAAGATTTGCACTGTTTTGCAGGTGTGCTAAGTGGCTTGAGAATTTTTCAAGACCTCCATTTCTAGTGAGCAGAAAGTCTTAAAAAAAGTCAAACTGCAAGGGAAACTGCATCATATGTTATTTCCCATGCTATGTGTCACCTAGCTCTTGTGTAGGCAAAAATAATGGATTTATTTTTTATTTTTTATTTTTATTTTTTTTATTTTTTATTTTTATAAAGCGTATTCTCTCTTTTCAGTGATGGGGACCCCATGTCTCCTACCTGCAGCCATTTAATGCTGGGTACCATCCCCACAGGGCCATGATGAGGACTGGAGGGTACAGGTGTGTGGACCAACACCTGAACCCAGCAGGAGGACAGCAGCTCTTTGGAGGAGAACGTCCTTATGTCTCTCTTTGCTGTTGATCACAGGGACCCTGGTGTGTAGCCTACCTGGTGTCAAAGGGGTCTGCCCTACCACTGCTCACCACCCACCTACAGAGAGCTCACAATCCAGATTTGGAGGCACGGAAGCTTGCATCAATTTACTTTCATCTCAAGCAAAGAAGTAGGTTGAAGGAAGGTGTGCCTACCTGTCACGGGCTCATCAGTCTTTTTTCTTCCACAAGTTTTGAATATAGGTCATAACTGCTTCTCTCCCTAAGAAGCACTGCATTATTGTATTTTGCTGGGCAGTTAAAAAAAATAAGTGAAAAGAAATATTTGCTTTGATTTTTTTTCCCCCAAGGAATTCCTCTCCTCCTAAAGTAATGCTTGACAAGAAACAAAATGCTGGAGTTACTTACCAAGCCTTTTACAAAGCACTGGGAAATAGATATTCCGTGTTAAAGAGAGGAAAGATATTGAATATTTTGGGCAGGCACTGAAAGCACTTTGCCTTCGGTGCTGAAAACCCTCCCCGACAAAACAGATGTCTGCAGAACCTGCATTTGTTGAACTGCTGCTGGTACTGGAGAACATGGCATGCGCTTCCATCACACAGGATTTACTCTAAAAACACTAACTCGGAACAGCAAACTGTGCTGGTCTGAGTCTTACCATCTAACAACTTCCAACCTACTACATCTCTTCACGTGCTTAAACAACTAATGCACAACTTCTATGTTGTGACAGAAATTTACTTTGGCTGTACTGACATACTGAGATGTGTGATAGTAGGATTTACAGCAATTAAATTTTGCAATAGTTTTTCAGTCATTTGAGGACTGGAATATACTGTCAGAAACAATGTAATGTGGAAGCGATGAATCTTGAAATTTAAATATTTGTCTTGAAGAAGAAATGTCAAGAACGTATGCAACCATCTGGACTTTTGTGCTCAAGTATTAGTGACTAGTGCTGGTCAAAAAGGAAAATTTATGTCTACAAAATATTTATAAGTTATTTTAATTTTAAAATATATTCTATTTTTATTTTTAAAATTGTTTCTTTTCCACAAATATGATGTTATTACACATTTAACACTGTGGCCTTGTTAGAGAAAAACTGTCATTTTCAGAGAAAAAGTACTCAGAGGGTGGAGAGGCCCAAGCCCAGGCTGCCCAGAGGAGCTGTGGCTGCCCCATCCCTGGCAGTGCCCAAGGCCAGGCTGGATGGGGCTGGGGGCAGCCTGGGCTGCTGGGAGGTGTCCCTGCCCATGGCAGGGGGTTGGATTTGGATGATCTTTAAGGCACCTTCCAACCCAAACCATTCTGTGATATGGTTTTATTTTGTCACAGCATCAAGCCTTTCAGATAGTCCAGTGCAGGTGCCAGTTTGTACCTATGACATTTTATTTTGACTTCATGTCATGACTACAGCAATGTTCTTCAAATAACAGCCAGCAGGACTGGTGCCAACACCAAACAGTCTGGAGCACTGGCACATCATTGGTCTCTTGTCATCAAAAAATACGAGGAGGGTTACTACATATTCAGGTGCCAACTGCAGGTGAATAAAATATCAGGACTGCCATATTTTAACATACAGCTAGGTTTGCCATAGCTTTCATTTCATTCCAGAATAGTACAAGAATATACATAAAACTATAGCAAATGTATTAAGCCAGGCTTTGCATGTGTCTTACAGGTGAGGTCAGGTCATCATCTTTTTTTTTTTTTTTTTTTTTTTTTTTTTTTTTTTTTTTTTTTTCGAACAAGAACTATTAAATTCAGAATCCTTCATGTGATCCTATGCACATTTCAAAACACTTCATACAGGTTCACTTGTTAATCTGAAGTTTATGCTGTGAAATGCTCTCTGTCAGGCTCATTTCCCCAATTGCATCCAAACTCTTTGGCCAATCACAGCCAATTTCTCAGAAAAATCAGTAATAAAAAGTTCCCCCAAATTTTAGGGAAACAGCTAGCCTTGTGGTGGTGTGGGTTTCTGTTACTGCCTTCAAGGCTGCAGCATGTGCTGAGTTGTTCCTAGAAACTGGAGAAACGTAGACGAAAAGTGTTGCAAATGCTGCAGCCACAGGAGAGCTTAGTTCGGTGCTCATGTCTCTGCAAATGCCAGAAACTTTAACGTGGGACACAAATCCACTGAAAACAAGCTCCACCAGAGTGTTGGCAGGTCTCCTTGTTGATGTTCTTGTCATTTGCCTCACCTGCTGCGTGCTGTTTTACAAAATACACTTATGAAACCCACACACCAGGCTGACCCAAGGCTGAGCTTTTTGTACCTATTTCCTAAGTCAGTAAGAATGTTTGTCTGGATCCAAAAATGTGCAGGCACAATCTCTTGCAAACACAAAACACTGAAACCAGGAACAAATGTGCCTACTAATGAGCTCTAGATTCTATTATTTTGCACTTGAAAGCAGTAAAGGCACAATTAATTGTGGAGACAATTCTGCAAGCGTTGTTTCTGATGACAGATTGTGTCTAAAAGCCTCCTGTTTCTACAGGTGAGTATGCCAACTTGTGGGAAGTGAAAGAAAGATTAACTGTGAGGTGCTTATGATCACTGTTACTAAACTACACTTTGAAGTGCTGAAGCCTGTTCTGCATTTACCTCCTTTGTTCATGCAGAAGCCAGCAGGCACAGTGCGATGGAGGAGTCTCCTGCAGGGCTGTGTGTGGGCACGGTACATGAAAACCTACCTGTTGGACGGCAGTAATGGAGCAAAACTTTGGGTGACTTACACAGGTTGACACCAATATTCTGTGGAGTATCATGAAGTTAAAGTCCCAGCCTTGCACCTCCTATGCTAATGTGTTAGCTTCAGTGAAGCTAAGCTTCCAACCTTCGTGTTGAGATCAGTGTATGCCATTGCAAGAGCAACAGAACTTAAGATAATATAAAAGGCAGCAGCATAATGCAGCTTTTTTTTGTTGTGCTGTGGCTTCCTTGTACCTGTTTTATCGTAGTCTGTCTTGACCATCTATGGCAGAAGCAGTCTTAAAATACCTGCAAATCTTCATAAATTGAGAGTAAATTTATTAAAAGCTGTGGTAAGAATACAACGATCCATGAAAAATAAAACAAGCTGCCCTGGTAAAGCATTGCCTCCAGCTCCTTTTTCCCATGGGACAAGTGGGATGCATTTTAAGAACACGTTTCATTGGCTGTGTACCCCGAGCATCTCCCATCCAGTAGGATAGACTGGATGGGAGATTCAGGGATGTGATACCACCTGTTCCTGCCTTCTCTATTCACAAAGGCACCTGTGAAGATGGAGAGTAAACTCAAACTATGACTCCTTCATTGTGGTGCAGCCTCATCATTTAAGTGCCACGTGCATTTTATTTATGAGCTGAAAACAAATCTGATCTTGCACATTCACCAGTCTTCTGGACTGCTATGGGGAGAAGTGGACAACCAAACAACACTGTGTAACACATCTTGTTAAAGACTTTAAACAAGTCTTGTTAAAATGCACAGATTATATTCAATTTCTTAATTCTATTACAGCATGAACAATGACTATATTTGTGTTAGTTTCACAATTGGAGGTTAAATGAATCAGTGAATGGAAATCTGAGTGGCAACAGAAAGAGATACTACAGATGGTGATGTAGGCACACAAATGCCAGGCAAATGTTTCTTAAGAAAAATGTAAAACACAACCTTTTCCTTGTGTTCCCATGACTTCCTTCTAATCTGGAGATTACACATACATTTGAGTCATTTCTGCCTTTTTCTGACCCTCTAATTCAGTGCTTGGTTTGGAGGCTCAGAAGATATATTTATTTATCTCTATGTCTGACTCTCACAAAATAGTCTTTAAGTGTAGAGTAGTTGGAAAGCTCCAGCACATTTGTTCTGTCTCTTCCTGTATTAATATGTCTCATTGTCCCAGGGCTGCCATTTGCAATGATTACCAGATTGAATGTCAAGCAGTATTTTCCCCATCAGTACCACCACAGGGTTTTCCCTGCTGATTTGATTAACCTATCATACTGCTAGTAAATAAAAACAAAAAGCCCTCCTAGACAATAATGCAGCTTGAGTTGCAGGCCTTCACCCATTGTGCCATCCATCTGCTGTTTGTAGGGCGACCTTCCCCGAAGGGAGATGGAGCACTGAAGCTGAATCTGCCACCTGCCACCCTGCCCAGAAAGTCCCCCTTTCACTCCATGCTCTGAAACGATGCTACTGGGACTCAGAAAGCTTTATAGGAAAACCAAACTAAGGATTATATGATTAACTGGTTTGGCTTTCCGAGGGATAATCTTTGTAGGTAAGTGGTGAGGCATCAGGATGCACGAAGCAAGGGAGCAGGAATATTAGAGGCTTTCTGTTGTTATCTGGCTGTCCATGACTGTGTGACGCTTGGCTGCCTTACAGGTGTGAACATGTGGTTACAGCCTCACCTATGAAAATGCAACCCAACTGCATATTGAAGTGAACTGAAGTAAATCCTTCAAGTACAATTTACTGGTCTGGCATGGCTGGATATCACAGAGCAGTTACCTGGAACTGGGTTGCTCTTGAGAGGAGAATTTAATTTGCTTGTATTTCATGAGATTTTGTAGATTCTCATTATGGATATACAAGGCTGAGGATCTTGGCACTAAATCTTTTCAAGATCTGGACCTATGAAGAGAGGTAGCTTTGAAATAGGGTTTATATCACTCAAAAGAAACTGAATTTTGAATCTGTGATGCCTAGATTTGCCCATCGTTCTGTCCACTAGAATGACATCAAAACTGACTCTAGCAAGCCTGTCAGACCATTTCCTTAAACCCTTAGTAATTATTTAGGTGGCTAAATATTTTGAAGAGAGATATTAAACCTTGTTTAAAATTGTAAAATTTATTAAAATGGTATAATTTAATGAGACACATTTGAGGCATCATTATTTATATGTCATCCAAGTCCATTCAGAATCACAAGATAGGTTTGTAGCTTGGAAATATCTTGGTAAAAAATCAAATTAAATACTATTTTGCAATGAGATACTCATTGAAGGCTATGCAAATATGAAGAAGTAGGATGCAAAGAAGTCCTAATTTCTTGGCATAGCACCTTCATTTGTTCACCAGACCTTTTAAGAACTAAGAAATTCCCCCAAAGGCAAATTTTGTTTCTTCTTCTCACTCTCTCTAATTTGAGAAAATTTACTGGATTAGTCAGATCACCAGCATGATCCTTTATGTCAAAATCTTATTTTGTGAATTCATACACATTAGATTAACAACTGGTTTTAGTCTCCGAAGCCAGCTAAATTATGAATCTACACAACAAGTGGAAAACATCTCTTCGCTGAGTGCTTATCATCTTCTGTGAAGAAAATTAAGTTCAGGACTCTTAGTGGGGTCTGACCTTCTGAGTTTTTTCCATGTGGTTTTTCCCCAAACTGCGTGTTCAGAAGATACAGGAAACCTAGATATTTCGGTGCTGACAAAGATGTCAAGAAGTCAAATGGAAGTGTAGAGATAACACCTAAGTGCTTTGCTCCTCACTTTCTTCAAGAAGCTGGGCTGGCTGCCGGGACAGTGTCCCCTTCAAGCCCTGCATTGGCACAGCTAGCTGGGCACCAGAGGCCTGACAGCACCGGTCCTTCAAGGGCAGATCTGTCCTATTGGAGCCACTTTTTGGCCTCAGTTACCACTGTGCACAGCCTGGGTGTGCAGTTAAGCACCAATTTCACCCAGTCTGTAGTACAGTGTCAACACCACCTCGTGTCACCTTCACTTCTGTACTGTGAGGGTGCCAGAGCACTGACACAGGCTGCCCAGAGAGACTGTGGAGTCTCCTTACCTGGAGATATTCAAAATACACCTGGATGCCATCCTGAGCAATGTGCTCTAGGTGATCTTACTGGGCAAGTGTTTGGACCAGACGATCTCCAGATGTCCCCTCCAACCCCAACCATTTTGTAACTGTGTCACGTCGCGTGCAGAGACCTGCGGCCCGCTCATGAGTTGGTTCAGGGCTGGACTCGTGAGAAACCTGTGACTGTCCATTTGGGAAAAACAAAACAAACAAACAAACAACAACAATGAAAAAACAACACCCTTTGTCATTCAGTTTCCACACTGTAAATGCACAAATCAGGGAGTTTTGCCATTAATTAATAGTTTGCTGATGTGATTACTTCTGCCCACATGAAAGCAGGCAAGGTTCCTTTTCCTGCATCATATACACAAATATTAAATCAACATTCTTTCAGTTGTTGAGAAATCCACACCTTAAAGCTTCTTAAAAGCTTTCTCAGAAAAAAATCATCTCAAAATAAGGGATTGTAATGACTTTTTATGGTACCTGTTCTGGTCCTAGCAGGGAAGCAGTATAGTATTATCTGAGCAGTGCTACTGAGCAGTATGATCTATCACACTTGATTATATCTGGTGCAAATAACAATGATATTTTTTTACTTCAATTTAAATTATTAGTTACAATGCAGATACCATAAAACCACATTAAAAACAAACAAACAAAAAAAAAAAAGCCAACAAATCTCTGACAGAATAAAATGCTGTTATATTGTTGTTGAAAAGTGGTGTCAGTGTCTGAATGAAGAGTGTAGAAAGCATTTCTGTTCATATGTGAGTGATATATGTTTGTTTAATTTAATTTATATTACTCAGGGTCAATACAGCCCTGAATTTAGAACTCATTTGCTGAGCTGATCAGAATACGCTGTTTTACCTGACAACCTCACCCATGTGTATTTTTATGTAATACTTTGCAGAATCATAGTCTATCTTTTGGTCATTGCTCTAATTCAAGCATATTTATTATGCATGTCCCACGGAAACTTTGCTAACTTGCATCTGTGCATATGAATCAAATGATTGAATGCTGTCAATTCAATCCAATATTGGTGAATAAATAGCTGATATAATTGAAGAAAAATAAATATAAAAAGTCATAAAATACACTATGTCTAAATGAATTTTGCATTAATTTTCTTCCAGTGTATGGTAGGATGGGATACAAACTCTAGAAAATACAATAAACATAATTGTTCTAGTAATTAGCTGTGACATTTATTAATAAATCTTTCCTAGGAGCTGGAGAGAGATGACCCTATGCCTCTGTGGAGCATAAAATGTATGTCTGTGTAAACCTGGGCTACTAGTAAGGTTCAGATGCAGAGAAATCTGTCTCAGAGATGACTTAGAAAGAAATATGCCTCTATACCTCATCTCACTTCATCTCTTTCTTTCTTTCTTTCTTTCTTTCTTTCTTTCTTTCTTTCTTTCTTTCTTTCTTTCTTTCTTTCTTTCTTTCTTTCTTTCTTTCTTTCTTTCTTTCTTTCTTTCTTTCTTTCTTTCTTTCTTTCTTTCTTTCTTTCTTT
>NC_048926.1:78246005-78293160 GCF_011077185.1 Oxyura jamaicensis | reverse complement strand
CCTTCCTTCCTTCCTTCCTTCCTTCCTTCCTTCCTTCCTTCCTTCCTTCCTTCCTTCCTTCCATTTTTTCTTTTCTTTCAAGAGGTCTAAGGAAAGAGTTTTGAAAGAAAATGTTTCATTTGGGCTTTATTTAGGCTATAAATTCAAAATCCAAGTCTTCTTTACCCTTGTGGTAGAGGACTCCTCTGCTTACTGGAAAATTCATAGTGCTGTCAGAAGAGGAGCACAAATGGAGCTTGATTAATTGACAGAAAGAATGGTCTTTACTACACTATTTAAAACTTTTTTTGTTTGCTTGCTTTTATGTTAGTGGTTATTTAATGTGAGTACCTTAGAAATAATGCCAATGGTCTTTGTTAAGATAAATCACTCCCTGCCCTCTGAATTACGTGTTGACATGCTAACAGACTACACCTCTGAAGCCTCTGTTGAGCCCTTCAGGAGAACCAGAGAACCGGGAGCTTCTCAAATCTTCATTTGAGCTGAGGTTGAGAGAGGGGAACAAGAAGAAAAGCAAGCATCAGTTTTTATCAAATGACATTGGAGATCTTCTGTATCTATCTTAAAGGAGGAAGTACTGTACAGGTCCAAGGATTCTTTTAGGTTCCCTTTTGGGACCAAAATAATTAGATGTTTTAGAGGGGTCATTTCAGATGGCAAGTGGTTTGAAAAGTATGAGGTGTTTGTATCAGTTTTACTGAAAGAAAGAGAAAAAAAAAAGTGTACTTTTTATCGCCACTGAATGTCTCTACAAAGATAGAGAATAAGATGGAGAATTAGGTAAAGTTGTGTTTCTTGTAGTAGCTGCCATGAATATTCAGGTAGTGAAACAGTCACAACTCAGAAAATTATTCTGTTTTCAACGGCAGCTTTAAAAAGCCATTTTTCCATTAAAATTGACAGTTTTGTAACACAGATATGATTTGAAAGCACAGCAATGAAATAATCTAGTTGAAATCAAAGACAGATTACATATTTTATGCTTACATATTCTTAAGTCTTATCAGTAAATCTGGTTCTAGGGTGTGTTTTTTTGTTGTTGTTTTTGTTCTTTTTTAGAACATCAGAAAGGAAACCACAGCAATGATGCCAAAATCAAAAAAGTGAGCTGCCTCAGGAAGAGCAGTTTTATTTAGGTCACCCGGTGAAAACCAGAACTCTTTCTACCTGCAGTGCATTTAACCTGACAGGGAAATCACCCTCCCTTGCCCCCCTACCAAAGGCTGGCTAGGACATGAGCAGCACCTACACTTGAGACGGGGAAGATGCTAATGAGATGGGGAAGATGCTAAAACTTATCTGAATTGATATTAGCTACATATATGGTAAAGTATCCTAATTATCGTGGATGTAGATGAGAACCTTATGAGAAGCAGATGTAAAAGGAAGATATCACTCAAGGCCAACAGATAAGGGAAGGATGAACAACTCGTTAGGGAAGGATGAACTTGGCAGGAAACAAGGCAAAGATAAGCAAAAAACTCCTAAATACTGTCCAACAGAAGGTCAACGTCCAGAAAGGTAAAAAGTTTAAACTCCTCTTCCTCGTTGCCTTCATCCTGAAAGACCCCTGCCTGCGACCACCAGGCTACATTGTGCAGGCACAACTGGGAGGAGCTAAGAGCGGGGAGTATGGAAATGAGTACTAGGAAGAGGTCCACCTTTTTGGGGAAAATAATGAATATGTATTAGAGCTCATGTAATATATAACAGTATTCATGTATGAAACTGTGAGAAGCAACCAGGCAGGTGCACAACTTTTTGAGGGAAGCTTTTCCCAGTGTGCCTGGTGCACCATAGTAAAGTATACCTACTTTACATCCCTATGGTTGTGCAGTCATTGCCACACGTCACACTCATACTGAGAAGGATCTTGGTATTATGCAGGCTGATAATTTTTCTCATTTATTTTTCAAACCTCAAACATGTTCTTCCCTCTCAGACGTTTGCTCTTTCATTAGCATATGTGAAATATCCTATGATAGTTAAAACAAATATCCATTTAGAGTTTTTACACATAATTATTTCTATCCTACCAAATCGCTTCAGAAATTAAATTATGTTTCATCATCGTCTTCAATACTTCTTAACTATCAATTTTAATCCTCTGAGAGGGAACTGAGATTTTGAAAAGAAGCTGGAAAAAGGAGGATTACATCTTATGCACCTTTAGCAGTTATGCACCTTTAGCAATTATGTGTTCTTGGATGAAAACATGATTGTGTAATACCACTCATTTTGGTTTGAAAAAAGGACTGTCTTGGTATCTTCAGAAGGGAAGATTCCCCTCTCCAGGTTGCACAAACAAATTGATGTTCAGCATGTGAAAAGTTACAGTTTCATTAACCTGCAGGTGTGCCTAACTTTGAGGAGAAGCAGAGTGCTTAGATAGGGACTTGTTCACCAGGAAGGTACAGTGACCTGAAACTAAATTCGAGTGGGAGTTTTACAAACTGAAGCTGCTCATAGATGTAGCAGATGTCTACCCAGAGAGATCCTTGCTGCTCCACCAGAGGAAGTCAAAAAAAAAGGGCAAGCACAATTCAGCTTGTCTCAAAGACAAAAAGTCTCAGATATCATTATATAATGAGTTGGATGTCATTTAAATACTTCCCTGGACAGAAGCTGTGAAATGGCAACGAATGTTTCTAGCATTAGCTTAAAGTTTCAGTTTAGAAGTTTATGAACAGCAGCCACAAAGAGGGAGGTAGAGGGATTTTTAAGGGGTGTGTATTGAAGGAACAAAAAGGAGCTTCTGTACAGGATTAAGTCTGCAATGCTGAACCAAAATGACCCCACAGCTATAGATATATAAGTACATACAAAATTAACTGGGGCTACCTGAAGAATGTGCTTTAGTTGTTAACGAGTGTGAGACACCTACTGTCTGAGAGGCGTCCGTGCTTTCACAGGAGATAAATTAAATTCCTCAAAGACTCCATGGCTAAAGGAAAGCAATCACACATGTGTGTCATTTACTCTGAAAAAATATCACAAGCGTTGATGGTTGCTTGACCTTCAGCAGTCTGTTTAATTAATCAATGGAGGAACAGCTGATTGAAAAGTTAATGTCACACACGGTGGGGATACAAAATCATTTGTTTCTTCATTTATTTACAGTAGGGGATTTCTCTAAGGATGAGCTTACTGTGCTGCAATTCTGGACTCTTCCATGTCTGAGAAGTGCCAGAAGATTGACTCGGAGTTTTTGAGAGAATACCTGACTTTTTGAGAGACTGGAGAAAGTTCAGACATCTTCACTGCAGAATGGCATGCCTGGATCAGAACTGAGATAAGAACACTTATTGCTCAGAAGAAAACCTCTGGCTATCAAAACACCACAATTTGAGCAATGACGAAGGATTTCTGTGAATGATGGACAACCCACAGTTCTGCTGCTATGGCCTTGATATGTTTCTGTCACTGAACTACAACTATATATTGCTAATACCATCACAACTGCAGTTTTTATAAACAGATGCACAAAACACGTCTAGCAGAAAATAATGAGCTAGTGTTGTTGGGTAGGATACTCTAGGACACAGACTGTGGTGTTCGGTGGAGACTGTAGGACTGGATATGATTGTCATTTAAAAACTGTTATGAACTGAAATGAGGAAGTGGAAAATCATCAAGCACCTGGGCAGTCCAGGAACACCTGATACATGCTGTGTAACACACATGCCTCTGTTGTAAATGCAGAGGAGGCTGCGCACTTGCAGGTGTTGGGTTGGGTAGGTTCGTCCTGCGTGAGCTTCTGATATCGTGCTTCTTCTCTTTGGGGTCCACCTACACAGTGGCTCTGGACAGACATTCTCCATTACTAATATTAATATAATTTATCTGATACTTAAAAATTAACTATTCAGTGGCATTTGGGTGCAAAACTCCTTAAGATTTTCTACTTCAAAAAAGTCACCTGAAACTGCTGAGATGTTTTCAGTCTTCACTTTTATATACTCTGTGCATCCATCACAGAGCACAGATGCACACAAGCTAGTTTTGAATGGGTTTTCCTGACAAATTAGCCTGTAGACAGCTCTGCTCTCCCTGATGCTGCCATCAGATGTAACATGCTGCTGTGTAACAAAGCTGCTTTTTCTTCTTGCCCAGAAACAAAAACCTGGAAATTATATCTGGAAAGTATTCATATACCCAAGCTTTGGCTCATCACTTGGTGTTGCGCCATGCAGCTCTTTCTCTCAAGCAAGCTCACCACATTTCCTCACTATGCAAGCACACTTTTTGAGTGTTTTTTTTTTTTTTTTTTTTTTTTTTTTTTTGTGTGTGACCTAGCTGGGATGTGCCAGGCTATACTAATCCCAAATACTTTCTTTTTTACAGGCAGGGGAAAAATGTCTTCAAAGATGTAATATTCTGTCACCTTACATGACCACCTCAAGCAGTTAGTTCAGAGGGATTTTAAGCTACATTTCCATGTGATTACTTCTTACGTAATTTAAGTTTTTTGTTCCCCTGTATTTGTAGGGATCGGTAGCAATTGTACTTTCAGAATGCACTCTAAGAAGTTAATGAGGGCAACAACCTCCAGCTTTTGGTCACCTCCAGCAGATTTACATGTGAGTGTAATGAGAATGAGTGACAAACTTGGTCATGGGGCCATTCGTGCAGAGACACTTTTATAAGCAGATAAAGTGTAGATTTTGCTTATTATAGTGGGATGAGGAGAAAGTAGCTCATTAGAGATGTAGATCTTAAAATAGAGCAGAATGAAAGAAAAGATGAGCTGAGCTTACAGAACACAGGGAATGAAGTTGGATGCTTGGGTCATGCCTCAGACTGTATGGCTGAAATAAGCGGGGTCTGGGGGTAGACTGTCAGGGCAAATGTATCTTCTGCAACTGAAAGGAAAGGTGCTGCATTTAGAAGTAGAGCTTTTGTAACTTTGCATGATGAAATTTCCACAAATCTGATCTTGAGTCCTAGTCTAATATTCCTAGAGATCTGGGGCATGCCTGTGGCAATTGAGATTTTGGGTAAGACTGAGGGATTTATGAGTGAAAGAAAGGCTGAGGGTGGTTAAGATGTTCATGCGTATACAGTCCTTTTCTCTACAAATATTTATAGCTTTATTAGTAGCACTATACCCACAACATTTCTGAATAACTTGTGGAACACTTTTTGGCCACAATACATTTTGTAAAAAATTGCTTTGAGTAATCAAAATATTATTATGGCTGCAGAGATGTTTTAAATATTTACTTGCTTTAGATTGGGCTCATTTTTTAACACAGATTTAATTAGCCTCATTCCTTTAAGCAGGAGATCTTTGCTGATGCAGACCTGTGATAAAGAATAAGGCTGGTAAGTTGAGCAAATTTTCCACTGAGCCATACATACAGAACCCTTTCCAAGGTCTCTTTCCATTTATGACTTTATAAAATCATATCTTCACATTCTGGCTATAGCTTGTGGTCATAGACAAGCAAGGCAAATGTCTGTAATTCTGGCTCACCCAGCACAGTTTGGGACCCCACCACTGGGTGCCTGTTGTGTCCAAGCAATAAACCTGCTCTTCAGCCCACAGAGGTTCCCAATGGGTCTGAATATTGGGGTTGCACGTGTCCACTACTTGTCCAGCCTTCACTGCTGGTCCTCAACCCACCATGGGTCTTGATGGCACTCCTAAATTATGGGCTCTTGGTGTGATTTGAAAAAACTCTTAAAAAAGCTGATGCCTAGAAAACTGGTAAATATTTAATTTACAAGTATCTCTATTTATAGTTTCTACGTGTTCAGTTATTTATTTCTTTGCTTTATTATACTGAATATAGGTTTAAAAATAAACAAACAAACAAATAAATAAATAAATAAACTTCTTAAGAGACCTAGACCTGCTGCTCCATCCCTATCTAAAGCCTGTTTCCAGCTGCAGCATTTTCTAATCATGGAAACAGACTGAATGTTTACTGTTTTTTTCTTCCTCTGCATACGTACCACCTTACATATTTGTGCTGTAAATATCTATGCAAGGTATATAAGCAATGACAGTTAGGACTGGAATAGTCTTTGCCTCCATGCAAGGCTCTTAAGTAGAAAAACATTAATAGCCTTACATAGGTAGCCAAAGGAGAAATGTTTTGCATGATTTGGGGATAGGCTGGAGAAAAACAAAACAACAACAAAACAAAACAAAACAAAACAAAACAAAAACATTATTTTGATAGCAATATTTTAAATAAATAATTTTAAGAAATATGTCTGGTTTAAAAAATTAAAAGCAGTAGCTACACCACCAAGCATATATATATATATAGTAAATATATATGTATGTATATATATATATCCCCAAGAATAAAATTTGGCAAATCTGTCTCTTTTTTGGTAAAAATTGCTTTGGTGGAAAATTAGTGTATTAACAATAGAAGGAAGTTTCTGTTTTGGTTTCTAGGCTATATCTCTCTGAGAACATGTTCTGAGGGGAAATCACTGATGAGGTGTTTAGGGATAACTTACTGTGAATTAGTGACTCCTTTTCTGACAGTGAAATGGTTGTCATAGAAACCAGTTGCCATTTTGCAATTTCAACAAATAAAAACATGATTTTTAAAAAAGGTGCTTTTTAGTGAAGGTAATCATTCTAGTCGTAGAAAGTGTTCTCTCTGATCTCTGTATTGGCTCTCCGGGGCAATACTTCTCTGCTGTCTGGTGGTATCCTCCACTGTGTGCTTGTTGTGAAGCAGTCGTGGTTGTGTGTCCTCACCATCCAAAAATCTCTTCTCTCTCCTGTTCTTTCTCTCTGATGTACACACACATGTGTCTACAATAAATGTACAAAATCCAGATAAGCATAGACTAATGTAATTGTTGGCTCCTGAGACAGCTGTGATTTAAATGGATCTCAAGCAATAAAGCAGTCTTGCAAAGCTGCCGTGGAAATGTGCCAGGCAAGGCACAATTATTGCTCAATGTCCTCGCCATGGTGATGAGGCAAGGGCAATCTGGAAGAGGAAATAGTGAGAAAGTTTGAGCTGACTGACATATTTTTTAATGAAATAAATGCCTGTTAAAGCAGATTGAAATAGTTACGGAATTGGTATAACTGATATAAATACGGGTGATGAAGCTTTTGGCTTCTGCAAAAACAATGAACCTCCAAGTCTGCGGCAAGCATGTGCCTTACATTTAATGCACTGAATGTAGACAACTGATGCTTTCCAAATACAGACTGCCAAGTGCACAAAGAGCAAAGTTTAGTCAAAGTTCACCCTCAGGTCATACACGCAGTGCAGCCATCAATCTGGACAACCTCTCAGTAACCTCCACATACTTCCAGACTAGATCTGGGATCCTTTGTGTCCTGATTAGAAAATGCAACAGTTAATTTGTTCTAAATAGGAAATTAAACAGTCATGTAAAGTGTTATTTGAGGGTCATAAAATGGTTCTCAAGGTGCATTGATGAGCTCTGTTTGGGATTCTGACTCAACATCTTGCTGCAGCCAAGAGGAAGAGGAGCCAAGAGGAAAACTGGAGAAAGTAATTGCAAACTCTTCTTTAGGAAAAGTCAGAAAAGAAAATATCTCAAGTAAGCGCTAAATTGTCAGGCTATAGCATGGATATCTTTAAATGGTTTGTCTTCGAGTCTGTCCTCTCTCACAAGGCCATGCAGAACCTGTGTGCCTCTTGCACTGCAGAAAGCATGCTGCCTGCTGGAGGCCAACAGGAGCACTCTGGATCAGGATGCTGGCAGAAAATAGCTAAAAAGTTCCTTAAAACAAAACACATCAAAAAAGAGGAGCTGTAAGAAAGTGGCAGAATGTGTCCTCCACTTAGCACTGGGAGCAGGATGAGGGTACTGGTGATGGAAAAGCACCAGTGAGGATGTCAGTGATTTTTTATTTTATTTTATTTTATTTTATTTTATTTTATTTTATTTTATTTTATTTTATTTTATTTTATTTTATTTTATTTTATTTACTTCTGAATCTCTGCGTTCTGAAACCAAAGGTGCTTAGACTTTGGAGAAAAGTCAGCATTGGGTGACTGGGGATGGTGAGAAGAGGGGAAGAGGCAGAAGGTCGCATGCAGCCCAAAAGCATGAGGGACATGGGACCTGCTCCTAGGCGAGGCAGACGAGAGGATTTTCAAAATAAAGATGAGGACTGATGTTTTAATTATAATTTCCTACCTCTTTCCTTCCTGGGTCAGTGAAGTTACTGATACAGTTCCTACATGCTACATCCCTCATCATTCAGAAAACAAACAAGAAAATAGATTTAATATGTTAAATTCAATTTTAGAAGGAAAAGAATAAATTTGAATCCAGGCTGTTTCATTTAAGAAAGATGAGATTTATAACAGTTGAAATATTAACCTTGAAAATCTTGATTTATGAGTGATAGTGGAAGCATTGACAAGACCCCTTTGTGTACTCACTGGTGCTGCAACTCCTGATATATGCAAAGCTGATGAGATAAAAGAAAACTAATAAAGGAAAAATAAAGCACTATTGTGGAAGACAAACTGTTTTAATCTGTTTCAATATCAAATAACTCCAAAGACACGATTCCCATGTTTTCCAGAACTAAAATCACTGAAATCAGAGTAGGTTTACCTACAAAAGACAGTGAACTAGGAGCAGATATTAAGATGAAACCAAAACAAGTCTGTTGCTGATAATAGCTGTCAAGCAAGTCTCTGAAGATGTGGTGCTTTGATTCAGGGAGGCACCCAGAAGTTTGCAAGAGTCTTCAAATCTCTCTAAGCTGCTTTTTCTCTGGAGATTTCTTTTAATAATAGTGTGCAGTTGGATTCCAATGTGAGTTTTTTTTTTTTTTTTTTTTTTTTTGAGTACTCTCTTTATCACAGATGATGGAAATATCAACCAGATCAGTTAAATTAGAAATAAAACCATTTAAATGATTTTAAAAATAAACAGTTTGTCATTTTAGAGTGAGCAGTTATCTGCTTTTCTCATTGCATTCAAATCAATAATCACAGCACTAGGAAAAAAAGACAAAATATCTTACTGTACTCTTCAGTATGGTATTTTGGTGTTAACTGTGTAGTCAGTTTTCTCAGGTAAAACACAACACCAAGTAATACTCCATCAGATGTTTCCAGGGATGAGCACCAGAGTATGATCTGAACAGGACATCTTTATTAAAAAAACAGCAGGTATGCACAGTCTAGACAAGGAAACTGATATTTCTGAGTTCTGTGAGCTACAGCATGCTAGCAAGTTACTGTAGACAAGATGCTGTATAAGACACGGATGTGACCTTTGTTGCAATTTCAATTAATTTAGGAAAATTTTAGCAGAACTCTGCATGTTAAATGAGCCACTGTGCAGAAAACCTGACTGCAGCACTGGAAGGATACTTACACGTGGCCTCCCATTCATCCCACTGCCCTGTGACTTACAATATACCAGTTACTGATGGAACAGGTGGGAAGTTCATAATCATGGAAACAAACAAACAAACAAAACCACACAAAGCCATGGACCAAAACATTCCAATCTTTTAGGATACTAGGCTGTAGCAAATACATACTCTCTTATTCTTTTTCATTCTTTAATGGGCTTTAACAGTGGAGAAATTTAAGGAAATTTCAACAATGCATGAAACACTTATGATTCTTTTTTACAAATAAAAGTACTAGTATCTGTGCATGATGGCTTGCAGTTCTTTACACCTGTGTACTACTGCACACAACATCACACATGCAGGAATTGTTGGGAATTTTATTCCTCAAGCACAGCAATACCCAGGAGGTGCATTGCAGAGGACGTGTGCTGGAAGGTGGCTAGCTACTGATAGCAATAATTTTTCTGTTTTAAAAATCCCCATCATCCAACTGAGGAATGCTAGCTACTGCATTTGGCCAAAGAGACTTGTCATATAATCAGATGAATAAATGTCAAGTAGTCAGAAAAAACAACAACAAATAACAACAACAACAAAAACTGTTTGCAAATCACTCATTTACATGTGAAAAATCCTTATTCTGAACTATGTAGTGAATATTCATGAAAAATTCCCAGTTTTATGAAAATTTGTATAATTCTCAGGTTTATAAAAGTCTTAATTGGTTCCTAAGTGATTAAAACACAAAAGAGGTTAATTCTGTAGAGAGAAATTGCAATTTGCCTCATATTCTGTACTTCTTCAGCTTCTGTCTTAGTTGGGATCAGGGTGTAGTAGTGAAGAAGAAGAAGACAGGATGGGGGCAAGTGTTGAAAATGGCACCTCTGCTCTGCCCTTTCAAGCCATGAACCAGCGTGGAGGAGCAAAAGTCAGCGCCATACATTGGGTGAGGACAAATGGGAGGTGTGGAGAAAATTGAGAAAGAGCCAGAAATTAAACAGGCCCAGAATCTGGCCATTTCTAGCCAGCTAAGAGGGTCTTCATGATTGGTGGGTCTCTGTTGATGCCAACATCTCAGATGAAGAGCATCTCAGTGTCTTGCTGCACCAAGCATGGTGGCAGCACTAGGGTGATGGAGGAGGGATGTTTTGGCAAAGGGTCTTCCAAAAGTCCTTAGCCAGAGGTAAAGATTGCAATTGTCAGGTAAGAAGCACAAATAGTGTTGAGCAGGACCTGCTCAAGCATGGCGGAATTCATACCTGTTAGTAGCCATGGCACAACAGAAAGTTACCAAGGGATTGTCTTGGTGCTGATGTAGCCCAAACAAGTGTGCACGCTTGCTGGGGACATGAATCTTGTTCTGTAGAAGGTACTCAGCTGGCTGGAAGACAGCACAGAGGTTAACACCACATTCATTTAAACTATTGACATGAACCACGTAACCCAAAGAAATGGTTCTTATATATAAGGCAAATATTATGTCATTTTGTTACTTATAGTTAACTTGCACTGAAGTGATATGCAAGTAATTTGAGTCTGTACATAGAAATATAAACATCTGCAGGGTATTCCCAAGGTTATAATTTTGCCGAGGATTTCTCTGATGTCATAAACTGAAAGAGCTGAGTTGAGCTGTTTAGTCATAGGCAGGAACCCCAAGATGAAAATTATAGCCTTGTAACGCACAGCAGGCAAGGCTTTAAACATTAACAGCCTTAAGTGCACCATCTGTGACGATTATACCTTCTCTAAAGACTCAGGGTTCCACTGAAATGGTTTTCATACATATGAAGTGATTTTTTTCCTCATCTACTTTTGCCTTCTTCTCATTGAAGGAGATGTCAGTCTGTGCTCAGCCAACAGGAAGGCAAAAGTGTTACCCAGTTAAAATTTGATTATAAAAGAAGAGAAATAAAGTTGGAAAGCTGTAGCTTTAAATGTGGCTTAGATAAAATTTCAGTGTTGTCACACCAGTCACATTATCCTCTGCTGACATCAGTGTGTTAGACTATCAGAAAACAATCATTTAATTCTGACAGACAGAGATAAGACAATGCTGAGCTTACACTGAAAATACAGAAAGGTCATCAAGCAGTCATGTACTGCTCATATCATATTTATCTTTCGGATCCTCAATCCAGAATGCCAAATGTGGGCTACTGCAAATCGTGCCATTGACAAACAAACAAACAAAAAACACATCCTTGCAAAACCTTATTATGAGAGCAAGATCCTCCTGCCTGGATCAAACCTTTCTCTTCTGCTAACTTTAACAGATTTGTGTTGATTGGATAGGTCATCTTGAAGAATGACACATTTAATGAATAATTTGAGGAAAACCAAAAGGAAAGATTTAGAAATATATTCTATGTTTTTATGCTCCCTTTCCTTGATAGTAAGAAAAGTTATTGGGAGCACTTATCTCTCTGTAAGAGAAAGACAAAATAAGACCAAGCTAATGAACATCTGTATTACTTAAATGATACATACAAAAACATATTGAGAGACCTATCAGGTAGCACATTATCATGCACTACCTTTGGCATACAAATCTGATATGGAAGTTAATAATATATCTGCTCTATAT
Source organism: Oxyura jamaicensis (assembly GCF_011077185.1). Lineage (NCBI taxonomy): Eukaryota > Metazoa > Chordata > Aves > Anseriformes > Anatidae > Oxyura > Oxyura jamaicensis. The sequence continues at coordinate 78,281,242 of NC_048926.1, read as the reverse complement.
TCTACACATTACCTTTGTGGGAGAGGCAACGCTCCCTACCTGTATATATATTTGTGTATGTTTGTGTAGAGTTTGAAATCACCTGGTATGCAGTAGCACGATATACTAGCATCAAAAACCCCACATCACCTGGCATATTCTGCTCCTGAAGAGGAAAATTAATAATAACTAATGATGGTCTCAAGACACCATTTTGTAACAGAACTCCTAATATTCCTTTTTGATTAAGGATGGAACATATTCGTATCTGTAATCCTTTGTTTACCTATATACATATAGAAAAAATTAGAAAAATATATAAACAAATATGTTTGGTTCATGTCAGGTGTATAAAGATACTTATGTATGCAAGTCCCTGAATTCAGACCAATTCTGGATTGATCTTACTAATCACTAACTGTCTCATCAATTGTTTGTCCCTCGCCTTTTTTATGTGTGCTTTGACATGTTATCTAGCAGGTGTCTGAGAGAGAGGCTGTTAAATACAGGATGATATGAGGGAGAAAACATTTTTAAAGAAGGTTAGATAAGCAAATCACTTAGAAGAAGTGCTATCACATATTGCTCACTGTTTTCCTGACACAGCATCTATTTTCAATGGAAACTTAATTTTATTTTCCACAGTGGAAATAGGATTTTGTGTTTTAACTTCCTTGGTTAGAACAGTGTAGACAGTTTGGAAAAATGCATTAATTTATAGAAATTTATAGCTAAGAAGGACAAGGTCAACATTGGCCACAAAATGCTAACTCAGTTGCCGGTCATTTCAAACAATGTATGAGTGGTTTCCATCAGAGCTTGCAGTATGTAATTTAGTGAATATTTCAGACTATCCACTGGCATCTTAATTTCTCCAGCAGATCTCCCACGTCAGAAGCAACTGACTACTGGTCCAGTTATTTATATTTCCAGAGTGAATTAACAAAAGCAGCTTTCATGGTTTTCTTCGGTGTTTCATACCACAGATATGCCTGATTGGAAAAGTAGGTTTATATTAAATCGCCATTGAAAATATCATTTGGATGATTTATGGAAAAGGAATTCGCATAATGACTGTATTTGATGAAGCTGAAAGCTGCTTCATTGGTTTTGTGAGTTTGTGATGTTCCCAAGGCCTTCGGATGAACTCGCTGGCTTCAGCCGTTCTCCTGGTGACACCCAATCCATTACACAAAAAATGTCCTACAGGATATTTCCTGCATTGTTCCTGTTTTTCCCTAAGGAACAGTGTGCTGCAGAAATCAAACACACAAGAAGGTTTAGAGCAGAGTGTTAATATGTGTAATCTATTTCACGTGAAAGATGCTTTTCTTTTTGAGACCTCTGGTCAAGTCCAAGGCTGGATCCCATGGAGCTCATGCAGGGCACCTGGTGAGGTTGCACTCACATCTGTTTTCTCCTTTGGGCACTGATGGCACTTGGAAATTTCCAAGTATTTCCAAAGCTCTTGTCAGGCAATAAGCATGTTCCTAAATGCAAACATTTCAGAGGAGTGAATACAAGGCAATAAAGCAAGCATCTCATAACTCTGCTGGAAGGATCTCAGAGGTTGTTATCCGCCTAGGCAAATCTGTAAGTCACGAGTTTATTCAGAACCAAGAAATGCTTACTTCAACAGGCAGAAAAAATAGCCAAGACCCACATCTATTAATGAACTGCCTTACTGCCTGAGAAAGGGCAACCCAAGATTGTTTGACCAGTGACAAATGTTGGAGATTAGATGGAGAAAATAACATCTGTAAACACCCACAGGCTGGAGTGAGTGACCTGCTCTGTCTCTGCCTTTGAGCAGTCTTTGATACGAGCCCAGAAAAATGCAGAAAAGCTTCTTGTTCTGGGTTACCTTGCACCTGGCCTCATAGCCTGACACTTTTGATTATTTAACACATACAACCAGCCCCTACACGGTCAAAGGAAGGCACAGTGAAATACTAAAAGCAATCAAATAAACGTGGCTTGATGCCTCCTTTGGAATCTGTAGGAAATGACAACAGCTCCCTGTTGTCGAGAATGAAACACTATTGTTCTGGAAGAGCAAGAGCCATTAAGCTAATTACACATTTGCATTGATTTGGTGAAAACTGAATGAAGTTAAATTAATACAAGCCAGATGTAAACCAATTTAAGTGTGTTTGCATAGGGGATTTCACCAGTTTAATTGATTTAAAACCAATTTCATGCACAAACAAAGCCATATATCCTTTTTTTTTTTCTTCTTTACAGACTGGAAATTAAATAATCATTTCAACTTGGATTTGGAGAACTCTACATTAAAAAGGTAGCTGCATTGCTATGTAAGAATGGCTCAACTAACGATTATTATAATGCATAGCCTTCCAGAAAGAGATCTCAGTTTCATACTTCTCTTTGTAACCAAATCTTGTGTGTCAGGATTTGGGTCCAGACCTGGTTGTAAGCAACCTTGGCTTACAGGATCAGAACTATGGTTTTATGGTAATATGAGGGTGAAATTGTAATTTAGTGCTATTAGTTTCTTTTCTTTTTTTTTTTTTTTTCTTTTTTTTTTCTTTTTTTTTTTGTGTGCTGTTTATCATGGAATAAATATCAAGACAAGAAAAAAAAAAGAAAAAAAAAGGAATAAAAAGAAAAGGCTTTAAGATGCTTCAGACAGAAATGAAGAATTTTATTTTTTTTTTCTTACTTTATTGTTGTCTTTAAAATCAGCAGTTTGGAAAGGTTGCAGGTGGAGAGAAGTAAATTACAGAGCTCCTAAAACACATGCCAAAATTTGCCTGCTCTGCCAAGACGTAATAAGTAGAGATGTCAAGGTCAAAGTGATGGGATGGCAAGGACCCTGCTGCTGCAGCATAGCACAGAAATTAAGGAATGTCCATTTTTGAGATATAAGCAAAATGCCTGCCCACACATGGTCAAAATACTTGAGCATGTGCAAAGGAAATAGAAGGACTAGAATAGCAGATAAAAATAATGGCACAATGCTACAGACCTCGTAATGTATGCATTTGCTTCAGAAGAAGTAGAGTCAGCAGGAAACAATATTTATCTTCTGGAGAAAAGTGATTGGCTCATATTAAATCAGTTTAGACAAATCTGGGACCAAAGTTTGCTATATCCGGTGGAGATTCTGTGTGTCGCCTTTAAAGAAAAGTTGCATCTATAACATGAAAAAAAAAACAACATACAGATTTATCTTTATTTTTCATAATTTCCCTAGAACCAATAGTTCTTAACTTGACTTAATAAAGTAGATATATTCTAAAATAATTTAGAATATTTAGTTTTACCTTGTGTCATATTTTATTTATTAATATTAAAAATTTCTTAGCATGGCATAATTCAAAATAATGGTATAAACTATTCATTAATTAAATTAAAAATTAAGCACTTGATACATTTCCTTGCTTAAAAATATAAACATGAAAACATGCTTTTTAATTACAAAATTATCAACTGTGATTTAATGAGTTATTTTGTGTGCCACTGCAAATGCTTCCTTGATGAAACAGGGCACATCTGGTAAGCCAAAATGCGCTACTTTCACCTCACCAGAACTGGGTGCAGCCTGAAGTCACCATCACACATCCTCCACGGTAACCCAGCTGTGCAAATTCCAAATCCTCTGTTTCCATAGTTCCATTTTGTTCCTCTTTGCATAGTTCCTCTTTGCAAATAGCTGCATGATTTTTTCACCAAAAAATAAGAAAAAAAAAGAAATAATAATAATAAAGGATATTCCTGACAACGAGTCACATGTTCTTATTTTGTTTCAGGTCTGTCTGGGATATATGCACTCACGCATTCTGACATCTGCATCGAAACAGTGGAGGCTGCTGAACCTTTAGCGCAGGCTACTCTCCTCCAGGTACTCACTTAGTCCAAAAAGAGAAATCTAAAATAAAAAATCCAGAGAGAAACTTCCCAAAGTGAGATTCTCTGAACAGCAGAGATACTTCTTGAGTGGAAAAGTCTTGACTCTAAGTATTATGCAAAGGTGGCAAATCTTAACTACCATAACTTGGAAACTTCCTTTCTGTAACGCAGGGAGCAATGAAAAGGCAAAGCTTGCAGATATTCAGAAATATTATTGTATTGCTTCAGAGCAGGTGCTGGAAAGCCCATGGTTTTCTGTTCTCCTTTCCAGTTGCTGAGGCTTCAACTTTGCAAACATACTACTTCATATTACTGATGGAACACAGCAAAATGAAGCCAGAAACTCATTCCCTAGCAATAAAATCAACCTGAATTTTAGGTTACGTAGTGGAAGGTCAAAGTGCTTGTCCCCAGTCGGAGAAAAACATGGCTCTTCTATCCTAGTGTGGATGGGAGGGATTTAAGGGTGGTACAGAGGAACGTTGAGCCTGTCTCTGTATTGGGTTTGCCTTTTACACTGAAAGCTCATCGGGTCAGAGCCTGACAGCTACTTTGTGTTTGCAGAGCATTTAATATAATAGGGACTGAAACCTCGGCTGCTGAAAAGACATAGACATAATACACATCATTGGTAACAAAAATTTCAAGCTGTGATAAAAATTATCCCTCTCCACAGTTTCTCTGCTTGAAATATTATCCTGAAAGCCAGTAGGAAAACAGAGTCCTCAGAATTTAGCCTTCTGACTTGTTTACTCAGACTACGCTTAGTCATTTAAAAATAGTGTCGCTGTGTGTGTTAGCTTTAGCTAACAGTGTCAGGCTTAGAGAAAAATTCCCTGTAATCAACGTGTGTTTCTTTTTTTTTTTTTTTTTTTTTTTGGCAGCATGTGTGTTTATGTTCATCTGCTCTCTTCCTATTGTCAGCATCTCACCGTGCTTTGGGTGCTGTCTCAAGGAGCTCACAGCCAAAAAGATAAATAACACTGAGTGGGAAAGAGAAAGATGCAATCACAATATGCTCAAAATTTCTGTGTAGTATCTCTCCCTTGGGGCATATGAAAAGTCTAATCTACTTTCAGAGGTGGTAAAAAAACCTCAGAAGTGTGTTCTCTGTATCTGTACCATCACTTCAACTGCAAACAGAACTGGAATTGTCTTTTCAAATTTGTTCATCGATGAGGATGTATGGAGCCTTATCAATGGCAGCAATTAATTCTGCTGTATTACCTCCTTCCTAACTACATTTATGTAAACCTTCAAACATGATCCTGAAGGCACACAACCACATTATCACGTGTATGTACTGCTGTGCATTGACAATGTCTAAAGCCTATTTACCGTTGCATAGCCTCACAGAAAAACGCAGACCAATTTTGTAATAGTTTAGCAGGCAAACGGACGTGTTTTAGCCCATTTTATTCCCTGACACCGAGCCAAAATTAGAAATCAGTTTAGATACCTCTGGTTGTCCGTTTCTCTGATGAAATGACTAGGCTGAGGCAGTGACAATACCTCTTTATGCCATTCAAAGCATGTATTAGGATTCAGAGGGGCTAGGTTCACAACACAGTCCCAGGGCTCGGCACAGAGATAATGCATCATTCCACAGCAACTTTCCCCCGCCATCCCCAGAGCAGCCACCACACAAGCCCACACTGTTTTTCACCAGGAAATTCAGTTATTAAACCCAACACATGACAGTGCTTCTGCGAGGGGAGTTAACGCAGGTGTGGATTTCCATGCAACTCGTAGCACGCAAACACACTGGAAAATAAGCAGCCAAGTTCAAGTTTAATAAATATATATATATATAAACACGTACAATCCAAACAAAAACCCTGCCCCATCTGTCAAATTGTGTGTATGACATCATCAGATATTCTTCACTTGTTTGCAGCCATTCAGACCAACCTGCCCCACAGCCCGGGCTTTGTGCTCCAGATCTCTTTACAGGCTCAGCGGGCTGGAAAATTACCACATGCTGTCACAGTTAGCTCAGCCAGGTCTTGTTATCATTGTTTCCAAGGAATCCATTCATTCCATTATTTTACATATCGGGCAGACGTCCTGCCACGGAGGCTTGGGCCACGCTAACTTGAAGGGCCAAACGTTAATGGTTTGCTTTTGTTGGCGCGGTACGTGGGAAAAAGTGTCCAGACAGCTCACTGACACTGGTTTAGGACCTCCAGACTTAGGGGGTAGCCTGTGAAGAGCTTTTATGTAAACAAGACCTCAATAAACAAAGAATATCTTCTGTGTCAGTATTCATAACCCATAAATTTTTCTCCTTGTCCCCCCCCTCCCACCTCCCAGAGCAGCATAACTCTTCAGATACAAAGAGGCAAGAAAGTGGTATGGATGGTCAATGCCTTTTGCAGAGCCAGTCTGGGGGATGTGTGCAAGAAACCATACAACCAACCCTGATTTATAAGGGATATTATTGAGCTCCCAGGTGGAACAAAGCAGTTTTATTTCAGGCTTGCTCTACTGTCAGTGTGGCTGATAGTGGGACATGTGATTGTGGAAATGTAAAGCTTGTGATTTGTGTATGTCATACACATGTGTCAAAAGGAAGGCAGAGCATGCCTTTCTTTCTTTCCTGGGCATGGACTTTCAAGCAAATGGACCGCACTAATGGCAAATTTTATTTTCCTCTGAGGGAACTGAAAAGCCTGCCAATGTTCAAGAAGTGCATAGTAAATTTGGATCATTCAGAAAATCAGGAAAAAATCAGAATAAAGAATAAATAATATGTTCATTTACGTTGTTTCCCACTGATGTCAATGGTCTTTGTAGTTACTTTTTTTTTTTTTTTTTTTTTTTTTTAGCCCAAATTCTTTTCTCAGTTGACTTCCGTGATTTCACAGGGCTTGGTTCCGATCGGGAGGAGGGAGGTGCTCTTGCTCTGGGACAGCTCTACCAGCTTCACCCAATTTTGTCGACCTTCAGCCCACCATGGACCGGAGGAGGACCTGGCAGGTGGGAATGGCGCTTGGAAGGGCATCTCCAAGCAGGATGAGTCCTCGTCAGTGACGTGATGCTTCAGGGGCAGAAGGAGATGTTTGGATCCTTTAATTTGAAAGGAGTGAAGTGAATAACATTAAAATGTGTCACGCAAACGAGTTGCAAAACCCTTTATGCCAAGAGGGAGGCCCTTTTAAAACTGCTTAAAAATTAATCCCAAGTGAGAGTGTCTCTGAGTGCCTGGGGCTTAATTGTCAGATCTGAATATGCTCTTCTGCCTCGGGTGTCAGGCTGGTGCTGAGGAGGGAAGGGGCTGGGCTTGGCATCTGCTGCCCGCAGCGTACATTTCAGGTGCTGAGTACTTCCCTTCTGTTATTTCCTTTGCCTTTGGACAACAAAGGTCTTGATAACATGACCTGGCTGCTCCTACTGTGACAGCATGTGGTAATTAGCTGAGTCCACTGGCATTTCAAAAACCTAAACACGAGTCTCAGCTTTTTAAGCTTGCCTGCAATTAGCACAGCTGTTATTTCAGTTAATTTGTTTTATTGATACTGGAAATGTCTACAAAGAGCCCCACAAAAGTCAGCAGCACAGTATATCTTGTTTTCTGTAAACAGTACCGAGCGCATGAGAACAACTCTCAGGCTCTTTCTAAAGCCCATCTGGGATATGTTTCAGGTAGTAATAAAATGTGTTAAAATACTTGCACTATCCTAAATTCAGGTTAGCCAGTTCACGTCTCTACGAAATATATTCTACTTTCAACCTAGATTATTTTGGGGTCTGGCAGCTATTTTTTTCCCTTCTTCAGATGACATTAAGAGCCAATTGAGGTAAATTTATTTTTCCATAAAAGTAAATCATCAAGGCTAGAAGTCCAAAGCCAAGCCTTCCAAAAAATCATCATCATAATTTTGTAAACCGTAGATAATGTCATATTGGAATAAAAAGATTTTTCAGAGTAAGAAATGTTACATTAAGATAAAAAATAGAACTTAGTGTTGCCAGCTTAATAATATCCTTAAAAAAAAAATCTTCCAGGGCTTTAAAATAAGCATAAAGAGAGAGAGAGAGAGAGAAATAAGAATGAGACTGAGAAAGTGAGAGTGTACAGGAAAAAAAAAAACACTTTCAAAAAAATCAATTATTTCAGGCATTCTGAAATGCAATGTTTTGTCCTTACCTTTTCAAGCTTTTATGTTTGTGTGCACTCACTCATGCTATTTCCAGTGTATTTAGGGAAGATGGGGTCTAGAAGTGAAACAGGAATAAATTAATAGGAATTGGCCCTAGTCTCCTAAAATTGTATTACCAAATACACAGACTGCATTATTCAAAGAAGCAGTTTCCTGCCTAGCTTTTCATGGCAGTAAAAGTGTTTTTGAGTGGGAGAAAAAAGTGCAAAAAGAAAGACATTTTAATGTACAGTGGCAGACAAATGCCTAAGTCCCATTAACATCTGGGGACGTTAGAGCACTTGATCTTTTTCTATGCACTGCTTTACTCTGAGTAACCTGGTGTTTAGTCCTTGAAAATAATAAAAAGCCACCACTTGCCTGGCAGTCAGAATGTCTCCTGTAGTGAAGGGTTTGTTTTTCCTCATTTAATACTGAGCTGCTGTCAGACCTCAGGGTTATGCACAATGAGTTTAGCACAATGAGTCAGATCTTCCATTTTCAAAGACTATTACGCGCTCACGCATCCCCGAGCCCACCATTCTCTGATGAGTATATCGCCATCAGAAATTCAGGTGTGGAGGGAAGGTGTAGCCCCTTCTTACAATGCTAAGATGCCAATTGATTTTTAAGTTGTCAGCTCCTGCACTCTGCTCTCCAGCAGCCTGAACAGGATGGAAAAACTTACCACAAGTTTTCACTTCCATTTTTAGTTCTTCAGAGGAGCTTTTTATTGCAGAATGAAGATTACAGCCAGCAACACAGGAAGGACTGAGCCTGTGCTGAGGATCATAATTGCCTTCTCTTTCTTAATCTGCATTTACCTTTGGAAATGTCCTTTACATCAGCTGGATCAGGAGGTTTTTTTACTTTGGGAAGCAGATGAAGATGTCCCTGCTAAACAAGGGACACTGCATCTGCTGTGGCAAGAGACTGACAGTGAGCCTGTCCTTCACAGATGTAGGCTAAGTAAATTCTTCTCTAAATTACAAAATGTGGTATCTGAAATGTTTGGGATAAGATTTTAGAGAAGAAGAAGAGAAAGAATTAAATGTTCTGATAAGTGGCTGAGACAGTCACCTCAAACCTTATAAGAAAGAATTTAACTGCAGGCTACCAAGAAACCTCTTTCTTTAATCTCCTGACCATGAAGTGTAAGCACAGATAAGTAACTTCCATTGCCTGCCCAGAAGCATGAACAGCTACCATTTATCTAAAATTCGTAAAACCAGAAAGCTCTTCCTGGTCATGACTAAGAGTCGAAACGACTTGGAAAGAAAATGCGTGCTACTACACTATATGGAAATAAAAATGTATGTATTCTTACAAAAGCTTCTCCAGAACTTTAAAAAAAAAATTAAAAAAAAATCATAACTCAGTGTGATAGCAGACTGTGATACTCTCCAAATAAACAGAGCTTTCTTAAGTATGAAAGTCATACCTTTGGTTTTGACAGCCATCTTCTCCAAATAACAGTGGAGATACTTAAGGGACTGATTCAGTCACCTTAACTGAAGACAACAAAACAACTGCAGAACAGCTCACACTGAATTTGGTAGGATTTTGACCAAGGAATACTACTGGAATTCATACAATTTACAAGAAAAGGCATTCAAGGGCATCCAAGGAAATTAACAACCTCTGCATCCTTGTTCCTTTGTCACCTCTCATTCTCTTTGTAAAAAGAAGTAAAAATAGTTCAGAAAAGTATGCAAAACCAATACAGTCTTTATCTACCTGACCCTTCATAACAAATTAGCAACTGTCTATAGTATTAGCCATTTCCTGTCATGTTACATTAATATCACAGAAGTTTAGCATTTGATTGCCCCAATAAGATATGACCTTGCAATCATTTCAAGCAATTTTCATAACTGATTAGTGAAAACAAAGGCTAGCACACTCAGACTCTAGGATGGAAACTACCAATAGAACATGTCAAAAATATTTCATATATATATATATATATATATTTTTTTTTTTTTCTTGTGTATTAATGTTTGTATTTCCCATTTCAGCATTCTCCTCCAAAATTTCATTTCTGGACTTGGACAACTAGCACATTATCCCTTACTTTTCAAATTAAGTAAGTAACCCATGAAGAATCATTGTAGCAGTTTTAAACACCTTTTACTATCAAATTTACAGCTTCAAGAGAAACAATGATGGCTACTGGTTAGGACTGTGTGAGACAACAAAATCAGAAGTGATGCAATGAAACTTACTTAAGATGCAGGAAAAGAAGAAATTCCTAGAGGAGTTGTGTTTCTAATGATACAGTAATTGTCTCAAAGAAGTGGTGAAAACCCCTTTACACTATACAATCAGTGTTAGAATGAAAAAAAGCACTACCAGGTACTGTCTAGGGAATAATCTTGTGCCAGGCAGCAAGAGGACTGTCTTGTTTTTATCTTCACTTTCTCGGATGCTATGATTCAAGGCTGGCTTGGAAGATGAAAGACTAATGGTATTTAATGGATTGCTGAGTTCTTGTCTGATTGCTACATGGTTTTCTTGCTTTCGGAAATTAAATAATTTAAGAAGAGAAGAAAAAGACATTTATATAACCTCTGGATTTTTTTTCTCTAGTCATATTAATATAAAGAGATTCAAACAAAGCTCCTTCAGAGCCTGCCTGCACCACAAAAGAGAATCACTGATAACGCAAGTGTTGGAAAGGCAGTGATGCAGCATGTCTACAATGATGACTGCAGTTCAGGTGGAAATTCAGGCTACGTTCACTCTTTTAAAATTAATTTTATTTTATTTTATTTTATCTTGTTGCAATTTGTGATGTCTTCCTTGTACTTTTTTTTTAACCTTTCTAAGACCATTCCAGAAGTTTTATAAAGCAAATTCAGGGTGTTGGGAAAACCTGGAGAGGTTTGGTGGGAAAAGAGCTCATGTGTGCTTAATTGCCCGGGAAACTCTGAAAGAAGTAGTCCCATTTCATAATCCTCTTGGGTTCAAACTCTGGCTGAGAAATCATTCTCTTTTCTCACCAAGAACATGTATTTTCTGGAGCCTGCAGAGCATTTGACATACCAGGGAGAGCATTAGGGCAGTATCTGGTGCACGGAGAAGAAAAGGAGGGAAAGATTAGAAAAACACAAGCTTGTTACACTGTGATACCCAGTAATGTGTAAAATCTCGGGTTTTGCCTTGGACTGGTGCCATCTCTGTGTCACTTGCCTGGGGAAAGGGCAGGCTGAAAGCAACAGTTCCTGAATTTATTACTGCAGTGAGCAACTCACTTAGAATGAAAGGATACTAATTTCAGCAAACCTTGAATTCCATCATTTTTGCTTTTAATTCTTTTATTTTTATTTTTTACTGAGTAAAGTCAATCATTTCTCCTTTATCATCTGTTCATCCCTTGTATATCCTTGCAATTCCAGTAGATCTCATTGAGAGATGAGTTTTTTTGTATCTTCTGGTTTGTCTCCTCAGCTCTCTGGCCAGTATGTGTTTTCTTCCTTGTCCTTACTTAGAGAAATGGACAAATTGATTAGTTTTATAGCATCTATAGCAACTGTCAGGTATCTCTTGCACTTTTTTCTACATGCCACAACCTTGGTGTCACTATTTCTGGCCTTTTTCTGTGGGTGATATGGAGATCTCAGCGTTACCTGCTGCTTCTGCTCAGCGGAACAGTGTTTGGCTCCGCGTGGAGCTTGGCCACCTGCAGCACACCCAAGCTGTGCCTGAGCTGCAGAAATGGCAAGCCTTCCTCTTTGCTGGATGTCATTAGCAGTGCCTAGATGCTGCTCAGGCCAGAGCATTTACAAGAAACTTCTCAGACATGCTGGAAATGAGTAAAGTAGATCACCTGAGAAGCAAGTGCTGCTGGCAAAATAGCCACTCCTGCTGCATGCTGTGCTATTCATAAAGGTAAGTGGCCTCCAGCAAGCCGGGCTCCCCATGCCGTGAAGTGCACAAAATAGAGCCTTTACCTATGCACCGTGGGAGACGGAACCTTACACACTGGCTTCATTACACAAAGACTTTCCATCCACACTGCCAGGACAGCAGGCACAGGCTGAAATTCTAGCAATTACTTTGGCTTCATTTCATGCTAAGCATTATAAAGTGCTGGAGATGATAATGCTTGGCACAAGTGTCCCCTTTGCTGTGACTGTGTCTGTAGCACACCGCACCCGTGCCTTTTCTGTTTGACATTGGAAATTAACATCACCATACTTCATTTTAAACATCTGTTAAATGGAAATAATAACACAGCGCCTACCCCCTGAAGAGGTGTGTTGTGAGGCTTAACTAATTATTGCACACTTGCAAAGTGCTCTGAGATCTCAAAAAGAAATATATCATCAAAGTGCAAAGCATTATTCTCGTGCAGCCGTCGGAGAGCACATTTTCAGAGAGGCTATAAATCTGTTACCAGTGTGATCCAAGATGGGTCTGTCAGCTGAAGGAAGGACATGAATGTTTAAACATTTATTTGAATATTAAACCAAAGGTCTTCAAAACCCATACTGAAGGCTCCACTGCAGTCCTAAGTGAATTCTGGTCATGTAACAGGGAGTAGCCAGAGTTGTACAAGTGAGGAAATTCAATTTGCCAACCATGCTGGAAACTTGGACAGCAACTTCAGTAAATCCAGTTATTCTCTTTTCACCTTGGTCCCTTTTCAGAGGAACAGCAAATCGTTTTCTTCCAAGCACAACGATTCTTAGATTTGCTGGAAAGAATATGAGCATCTTATAATTGCACTGAATTGTTTGTGGCCAGCTGGTACAGACTACTTTTTTCCTGAGGACCTGCTGAATGCAGGGCACTGTTGGCTGTACTGTTTAGTATCACAGGCGAGACTATGAATGATTCGTAGTCTGGTCCATGTGCCAGATTTCTGTAGGTGTTTTGGTTCATGTGAAATGTCTGCTGTGCGGCAGACATTCTTCAGCCAACTTTAGCCATCTGTGCCCCAAAATCAGCAAAAATGAGATTGCACCAGGGATCTTGGAAGAGCCCTCCATGTATTTCCCATGGGCTATAAAAGAAATAGGTACGAGACTGTCGTTGAGGCATTGATGCCGTGGGCCCTGCCACAGATTTGTTGAAGGCAAGTTTCCCATTTCACAGCAGATGTTGATGGCAGTGTGAATCTCACCTGGACATATCTGGACTTGAATTGCTGATAACAAGATGGCACCCAGGGCACGTCATTTCCACTGTGACTGCACACAAGTGCCCAATGCCAGGGGCAGGAGCTGCACTGCCTGTGAAAGATCACAGCTGAAGGGTAGATGGATCTCTACTTGATGGCAAGCAATATGGGTCAACTCCTTCTACACTGAGGCAGTGCTTACTACTATGATATACATCTTCCGGCAGGCGTGGATATCTGCTTGGGACTGGAGGTCCAGGGTGCAGGGTTGGCAAGGATCCACACAGTAGCCAATAGATACAACACAATTTATTACCTCTCCAGATGCAGTCAGTCCCCAGAACTGCTGGGTAAGCCCTGGGAGCCCTTCCCAGATTAGGGGAACCACAAGGAACCACAGAGCATCAGCCCGCGGTCAAGGCTTACTCCTACTTAAATGGGCAGCGCTCTTCTAAGAACAGCTCACACATGCATATGTCTTGGGATTGTAGTTGCAGCAGGTGGCCCAGTGAGGTCAATTTTATGGAGACCTCCCCTCAGAATTGGGTTTCATGCCTGGAACAGTTAATATATTTCATATAATGAATTGAGAGCTCATATAATGAATAGAGAAGTAAGAGCATTGTGTGAGCCTGACCCTCAGCTGAGCAGGATGTGGCTGGCTACTTGACATATGCAAGAGACAGCAATAAGCAAGAACAGTCTTGGCTGATCCACAGTACCTTGCACAACAGCCCATCCAAAAACAGCAAGCAAATAAAGCTCTGTAGGGACAATGAAGTTTTGTCCTCTGCCAGCTCAAGGAGACTACAGTCTCCACCTGTACAGTAATCTCAGTGTTGGGTTTGCACGTGGCATCTCCCTGCTTTGCCACAGTGCCATTAATGCAGGCTGCTGTGGTGGCAGAAATGTGGAGAAAAGGAGCAATAAAGGAGTTAAGAAAAAAAAAAAAAAAAAAAAAAAAAAAAGACAATTTCTGTTATTGGCCTCTTCTGCTGCTACAGCCACAATTTATACAAATTGTCAGCAGGATGGTAGCTGATAACATAAAAGGCTCAGAAGTGCCAGATTAAAATTAAAAATGTATTTTCAACGACAGCTCACAGCTTCTCCACAATGACAAATGCAGGTTGCCACGTGAGACATCAGAACACCACAGTGACTGCAGAAGATACTTTCTTCTGCAACCGTTTAAAATCCTGGGTTCTGTGTTACAGAGTAACAAATAGAAGTCAATTTTACTGGGGCTGCCAAACCAAAATGTCAGTTGATGTAACATGACAGGAAATGAAGGTATCAATGGAGTTATACTAAGTTTTTGGGTAGGATCTGGACCACTTATTTCTCACTGTCTGGACCAGATATAATCCAATCACATATTGCAGGCAGATGTGAAAATGCTTATACTAGTTAAATTTTCTCAATAATTTGCACACGAAGACTTCATTTGCTACTTGATTCCTACCTTCCAGGCACACCTCTGAGGCTGTTGGGCTTCTCCTTTCATCCCTGGTGCTGCAGGTATCCTCTTGATCTTCTTCTGAGGCTTGTCGCTTATCATTTGCACAGACACCTCACACCTCCTCTGCTGGTATCCCCAGGTGAAACAGTCTTTGGTGCATCTCTGCATCTCCGGGACTTGCTTGTGGAGAGAAATGGCAGCACACTGCGTGGTGCCTGGCCACTTCTTGTCAACCCTGAGCTTGTTGCTTCTTTTCCTCGCACGTCCAGATTCCCAGGTCTGTCAGAATATGGTGATTTTCCAAACTTTTGTGACAAAGGGAGATTGTGAACTTCCTGAACCTGCAGAAGAGACATCAGGTGCCAATATGTCCAGTTCCAGATGCTTATTACTTCTTCAGCCCAGTCCAAGCAAAACTTTGATAACAATAATGCATTTCTCTTTTCATTTTCAATTCATATAAATTGTAGTCTGGTAAGTAATCTGTTTCAAATGAACTAATAAAAACATTTAGTTTAAAGTGAAGGAAATGTACTTATATCTGGTCGTAAATCTCCTCTAAATAAAAAATATCAGGTACAATTTTTAATGTTAGTTTGAACCTGATCCAGAATCTCCCATTCAAATATCATTCCTCGTGCTCGCAGAATCACAGAGCTGGGTAAAACAAAGGGATTTATGAAATATTTGTTGTGCTCTCTTCATCTGCCCTCCAATTTCTGTGTCCTTCTGGCCACACAGCGTGTTACTGAACATTTCCTTGCAGCAATGAATCGTAGGACTCTTTTTAATGGAAGGTGAGATTCTCATACAATTTCCTCACACAAGTAGTTGTTATTTTAAGCAAAACACCATATACTGTAAAAAGTATGATGAAATTGCAAGAATTGGTACACTGGAAAAAATAATCAGCAGGGAATCATTGCTTCAATAGATTTTTTTTCTCTGTTTAAGTTATGTATTACTAGTTTCACCTTTTGGGTTCTGCTTTTAAAACACACTAGTTCATGGATAAAGTACAAATGCACATAACACTGAAAAAGCACCTTTAAGATAACAGCTATGGGGTTAATATATATTAATATTATATATATATATTAACCCCATATATATATATATATATATATATTAATGTGGGAAATGCATTTTTTTTAACTATTATGGTTGGAAATATTCCTAAGGAATATTCCTATGTCTTTATTCCTAAAGACATATGTCAGAGGAACAGACACGTTTCAAAGGAAGAAGCCTCCATTAGATGATAGGACTAATAATTTTTTATCAATTAGAATTCCTGAGGGAAAGGAGATAACTCTCTTCATTAATAATATTAGTAGAGGTTGGAATTACATGATCTGTCTAGAGATATGGATAATGTTTTGAGGAGAAATGTCAATTGTTTAAAGAACATGTTTGAGAGGAAGGAAAGGGAGATAAAACAAAACTGTCTCTTGATACCAGCTGTAATTTCTACAGCGTCAAGAGACCCACACCTTTGCTTCTTAAAGTGTATTTTAGATTGAAACTTTATTTTTCCAGAGCTTTTGCTTAGAGTAAATTATCATGTTATATAGAAATATACTATACCACATTATTTTATTTATTTTTTTATTTTACTACTCTGCTATTAATTCTGTGTGATAAGTTGTAAGCTTGATTTATTTTAACTGAGAGATTTTTTTTATTATTTTTAATTTTTTTTAATGTAAATGGATAGCTTAGCATCACCTGCTGTCAAGCCTGCAAAAAGGTGAGTGGAAGTGTACCCTATGCTTCTGTAGCATAGAAAGTGTTATGATTTCAAATATACTCTCTAGTTCAAGTTGTCACAAACCTATCACTGAATATTTGCCAGCATCTCATCCAGGAGGCATGTGAGAATAATAAGAACACCTTTTTTATTGAATATGTTCACACCGAGTTAAGTGGATATTTTGAATTCCTAGGCTTCTGCTCCATGAAGCCATGTCTTCTCTGGAAGTATGCCTCAGATACAAATTTAATTAGCATCTGAATTTCACAGATGTGGATGATACAACTTGTTTGCACTGTCTGAAGAATGGGTCTCATGGAGCTTTTGTAATTGTGGAAAATACGTCGAGGTAATGTAAGATAACAAGACTTCAGCCACTCCTTTATCCAATGGAGGGACAGCAGAGCAGGACCTAAGCAATCCAGGAGGTTCCTGGAGAACATCAGTGACAACTTCCTGACCTGACTGACAGAGAAGACAATGAGGACAGGCAATATGTTGGACCTCATACTCACCAACAATGAATGGCTCGTTGGGAATGTGAAGGTCAAAGGCGACCTGAGCTGCTGTGACTGTAAGATGGTGGAGCTCAGAATCCTGAGGGCAGGGAGGAGAGCAAGAAGCAGCTATGCAGCCCTGGGCTTACAGAAATCAGACTTTAAACTCTTGAAAGAGTGGAAATTGCTTGGAAGAGTCCCGTGGAATACAGTTTTGGTGAGAAGAGGGGCCAGATAAAGCTGGTTAATATTAAAAAACCATCTCCTCCCAAAAGAGGGGTCCATCCTAAAGGATAGGAAGTCATGCAAAAATTACAGGAGGCCTGCATGGATGAACAAGATGCTCCTGGCAAAATTCAAACACAAAGAAAAAACATAGAAAAGGTAGCGGCCACGTTGGGTAACCTGGGAGGCATACAGAAACATTGTCTGATAAAGGTAGGACAGATGAACTTGATGTATCTTCCTACCTCAACCAATATGTGATCTCAAAAAGCGTAATCTGTGATCTTTCCCCATTTTACCTATGTGCACTAGTGTGAGACTGGGACTTTCCCACTCTTCTTGTTGTTCAATTTTGAGTATTCATGAGTTTTTCATGTCTAGTTTTTACCATGATGATTATATACTGCCCAGTGAATCTTACATGTTCTTTCCTAAGGGTTTGTTTCTTGGCTTGCTGGTTGATTGTTTGTTTGTTTGCTTGCTTGCCATCACCCTCTTCCCCCCCCTCCCAACAGCCATTAATGTTCCCATTCACAATGTTTTACCTTCTAATACATTTGCAAATTTATATATATATTTCATATTGTCATTGACTCTTTTTGTGATTTTTTTATTATTATTTTTTCAGTCTGTTGGCTTTCACATGTTCTTATTTTTTCATAAACTTCTGGTTGAATTTAAAATAAAACCAAAATTTAAGCCATATGAGATTAAATATTAGTTTGCTATCTAGAGAGAGTAGTTATTGAATAAACTCAGCAGATTAACTATAGCTCTTACTATAGATTTCATTATTCTTCTGTAAATCATTCAAGATTCCTTAGAAAATTTTCAACTTCTTTCCCATTTGCTATTTTCTATAAGAGCCCCCTAATTTTACTTTCCCATCTAACATTTTTAGATAATCACTTTTTTTTTTTTTTTTTTTTTTTTTTTTGACATATGTTGAATCTCATGGAGTCCTTTTTTTTTAGTATTATCTTTTTTTACTTTTTTTTCTGTTTGGGAAAGGTGAAAATTACAGAGCCATGATCTGATCTCCAAAGCAAACTATACAGTAGGCATTAAAACATTAGAAATTTAGAAAGGAAGAATAAATGGAAAATTTATATTTCATAGTAGTAAATGGAAAACAAAACAAACTGAAAATGCAACAGGGTTTTCCTAAAAGTAATCTTCTGCCATAATAAGTGGGTATCTTCAGATGGTGTAGTCACACTTAGGAGAAAGATAAAGATAGAGAGAGGAGAAAAATACAGAGATATGTAAAATCTGTCATACTTCAGTTAAGCATCTGATATACTGCTATAATGGAAATTCTCAGTTAAACTGGCAAAATAGGACCTAGTTGGAAAAGTGTGAGATGAGCACAGAGCTGAAACAAAAGATGGCAACGTTTGTGCTAAAAGGAGAAGCAACAGGCAGAAGGACGATGAAAATTGACTTAGGACACTGGTATTTGGTCCAGTCTTCTTCAGTAGTGACTTATAAGGTAGCTTGGCAAGTACTGTGCAAATGGAAATTCGGAAATAATAGGAGTAACGCTGGAAGCCTGGAGCACAACAAAGGAACTGATGGATCTTAATAGCTGGAAATACATGAACTAGATAAAATTTAAGGTAGCAAGTGCAGAGTCTTTAACTTAGGAATGAATAACATATATATATATATACATATATAACTAGTAGCTTTTATTTTCCCTAAAAATTTGAAGATGTCAGTCATTGAATGACTAGAAGCCATCAGTGTTGATACAGCTGTAGCAAACCTGCAGGCATTTTTACCTGTCACGTCAGGCAGCCCAGGGACAGGCCATCTGCAACACTGTGTAAAGTTCTGCTCACTACTGGGTGAGGAGGATAAAATCAGACCAGAGGAGGTCTGGTAAAATCAGACCACAGGAGGCTGAGGAATAAGGTGAGAGAGCAAACAGGTTATCCTGAAAGAAGGGACAAGCACAGCTTGGCTTACCTCACCCTGCAAAGCAAGGCTACAAAAGGACGTATTATTGCCTCTGATTTATGCCAGAAGCAAACACCAGGGAAGAAAAAAAAAAAAAAAAAAAAAAAAAAAAAAAGGATATTTAAGGAAAGGACAGCACTGGCTAACATATGAATAGTTAAGAAATGTTGTGCATAAACTGAAAATCAGCCAAAGGCTGTGAAGCATCTGGGGAGCGTCATTCTGAAATAACCTCCTGTAAGAGTCATCAGGAAAAAGGCATTTATTAAAACAATACCGCGACGTTATAGCATCTGATGGAAGAGCTATGGACTTTTAGGGAAACAGACTTATTTACAGACAGGAGGTCTCTGTCAGTCATCCCATCTACTCTCTTTTTCCCCTACTCATGTCCTCCTTCCCCCCATCTTTTACAGCATTTGTAGTTGGTGAATTGCAGCTGCTCGTGGTCCAGAAAGAGAATGCAGCTTTCATGTAGGCTGCGTTATGCTAGGAAGCGCCAGCATGTCCACCTCAGCTGTTATCTCTGACTTTGATTTCAGAAAACTTGTCTTCAAACACAGAGGTGACAAAGAAAAGAGAAATCAGGCAGCTGTTGGGCCTGGAGGGCAGTTGCATGGTATAAACAAATGGTACGATTTCATGAAATATTTGTCCTTTTGGGGCATGCATGGTACCTAATATTAATTTTTTAAAGTTCTGCTTAGGGGTTGATAGCTTGAATGGACAAAGTTTGCATTAATATTATTTTTTTTCACATTTGAAACAGTCCGCTGGTCTTATAACCATACCATCCAGAAAAACTCCTCTCCATTTGGGTGCAAGCTGCTCTGGTAAGTACTGCTAGTTCCTGTAGTTCCTGCTCTGCATCAAACAAAACAACCAGGTGCAGTTTTAAAATAGCCACTGCCACTTTGTGTCTTAGGCTCTCTTACTCAGAAGCTGATTGTGTCTCTCCAGAAAAGAGCATCAGCACTTCGCTGATTTTGTTGTCGTTGTTGTTGTTAAGGACACTGCAAATAAGAGCTGGGAAGCCCAGTGCTGGCACAGTGCTCTCTCCAGGCTGAGCGTGTTTGCAAGTTGCCTTTCCCATTTTACTTCTCCAGGGGTAGTCGATTTACCTTTTGCTTGGAAGTTTATTTCTTGCACTGTGTCTGGTTCTGCACTGACTGACTTCATTTTTCAGTGCTACAACCAAGCTGTTCTGGGGCAAGAGACTGGTGACTGTGCCATGGCATGTTAAACCCTAGTAGATATTTCTGCAAGGGCAAACAGGGGCTTAAGTAAATAAGACATTTTAGGAACAAGCAGGGAAGAGGGATGCTGTACACGGGACTAAGTACCCCAATAGCTATGAGACTTTCTGTCTGGGTGGGCTGAACTGACAATTCGTTCACTTTTATGAAATCGAAATTTTAAAAATGAAACTATTCCATATAAGCATATATGTAAACAAACAAAACAACCTCTACCAAAAACACCTGTTAGTGAAGATTAGAACAAAATTCATCTTAGGTCTTCAGGAACATAAAAACTTTAATATTTCCCTCCAAGTGTTTTGCATGTTGACCAACTGTGTTTTGATTTTTTTTTTTTTTTTTTATTTGGAATACTCCTGTGTCCATCAAAAAGATCATCCAGAGGATATTAGTAATCAGAAGAGCCTATCCAAACTTCTTACATGAAATAAAGTTCTGTTTGAAAATGCTGTTTTTCGGAGCTGAAAGTCTGCAAATGTATCTGCTTCAGTGCAATCTTTGATCCTCAAGGAACAGTTCCCATAGGAAACAGACTGACTTCTCAGTCTGGCCTAACTGGCTCCTTAGGGACCCGTGATTTCAGGATCCTGGGACAGCCCTGCTGCACAGGTGAGAAATATGGCACAGGTGAGAGGAAGGGGGGAAGTTAAAGATGCATTATTAAGAAGAACTCTTGCCTTGGAGGAGTGCAGAAGCATGAATGTTTCCCTCTTCATGGGACTTAAGGAGTTCGTGGCAGTGCAATAAGCAGCAGCAGAAATTAATTTCCTTTGCAGTTTATTAGGGCTCAGGCTGTGTGAGGCTAGAAGTGTGGAGGATTTCCACAGTGTTATTTCTCCTAGTGGCTGCCTCCTGAATGGCACTGCAGCTTGACATTATCGACTGCACAAGCCTAACAGATGTATCAGGACTCATGTGTGCGCATTAGTCACGCATGGATTGACAGTACTTGTAAATGTCTCTTATGAAGCAAATTTTCATCAGCAAGCATTGTCATTTTAAACTGACTTTTATAAACTCTAATAACAATAAAGTATTTACTTAGAATTTATAATATTTAACTTAATTCATTGTTTTCAAACCATTTTTATTTTTCTTAAGCTTATATAATTTAGGGATGTGTGTTTTCATGCATATACATATTGATTATCAGCATTTATATCTAATTCTAGTGTCACATTGATTTTACTTGAGCATAATTCCATTATACCAGTCTGAGACCAGAGGTGAGCTCTTTCTGGCTGTGCTAAGCAAGTCTTTTGAGTAAGAATTCATTTAAGCCTGTCAGACAGAGCACTGGTAACAAGGAGCTTCTGAACCAACAGCCTGCCTGCAAACACCGTGGAAATGGTTGTGTAGGAGTAAATGCAGGTCTCAGTCATCTTCATGCTAATACACTAATTAGAAGCATTTTCAGGCCGGGGAGCTTTAGCTCAGGCCTCAGAGCTGAAATGACTTCAATAGAGAAGGTGGGTGTAATGACCTTCTGCTGCAAGGTGGATTACTTCTGTCACATCATCAGTTTTAATTCTTCTTGATCCTCGTTGCAGCTTTTTGATGCTACGGAGCATGGGGCTCTTTTGAAACCCTTGGAGTGTATTGTGTGCCTGCTCCCGACATGGCTTTCATTGCTACTCGCTTCTGCAAAATCACTTTGTACGTACAAAAAAGGTGTTTTCCAGGGCATTTTATGTGTGAACTGGAAAAGCTTCTGGCATTCTGCCTTGCCAGTAGGTGTCTATATGCAGGATAAGCATTTACCTTTTTGTTTCAGACATTTCAGTATACTCATTCCATTCCTGAGTCTTGTAGTCTAAATCCAACATGAAGGGCCTCGGTGCAGTGCAGGGGAGGGTGAGTGCTGTGATCCAGCATTTGATGACTGCTTTGTGGTGGATGTGGGGTCCTTCATTCACAGGCAATAATGCCTGCAGCAGTTATGATGCCCTGAAGCACCATGAATGAACTGAGAAGATGAATGTACTCCACACTGTCATTCTCCATATTAGTATGTAACCTTTCTGCCAGACATCATTAGCGGTATGAAGTCTCTGCTGTCTCAGGGCTTCCTTTAAAATATATACGACAATTGTACTGAGCCCCCAGCTAACGCCACATCCACCCCAGGTTTAAGGAACTTAACCTACTTTTACAGGTGCTATTCCCTAATTTGCAGGTCCTCAAGTGTATTTAGATATAGGAATGCAAAAATGTTACTTTGGGGGTGACAAATAATCCACTAATGTAATTAATTGGCATGACCAAGATATCAATCATACAAAAACAGTCGCACAGAGAAAGAAAGCCTGGATGCCACACAATGGGCATGGCAGCTCCAGATCCCATTTATTAAACAGGCAGCCTGGCTTAAAAATCTTCAAATTTATGCATGCTGTTTAGGTTTTGGCCAGGACTCAGATCACTAACTCTGACCATCCCTATGTTAAACATCATGTGCAAGCGACATATCCCACAGGCAGGGGAGAGACATCTCCAGACTGTCATCCATCTCGTCTCCAGGTCACCTAGAGCCAGGCAGTCACCAAGGCTGGACATTTTCTACTTCAAGAACCATGCAAAGCTGGGCAAGTGTAGATCCACCCCGTGCTGATCTTAAAATGTCCCTGGCGGCAGGCAGTCGTGTGTTTTGCTGCCCCAGTGCCACAGCCCTCGTTTCACCTTGTGAAAGGCAAAATATCTTTGTGGGTTATGCTAGCCTGAGCTGGAACATTAGTCCTGCTTGACTTGGTGTAGCCCTGAGGCTGGTCCTGAACTGGGCATCCCTGCTCAGAGACAGCGGGGAGCAAGAGCTGCTGCCCAGTTCCTGGTGCCGTGATGGCACAGGAGCACCGCCAACAAGCCCTTGGGTGCCCCTCTGCCTGCCAAAATCTGTGTCAGCACAGGCGGTGGTATGCATTCCTGGGTCTGGGCTGGCCACCTCGACCTGCTCGAGGTGTGAGCACAGCATGATCCCATCTGCCAGCAAAAGGACAGCGTGGGGACCCGCTGTGTGCCCTTTCCACAGACCCCCTGGTCACCTGCCGTGATCTCTTCACAGTGTTTCTTGTCCTTCTGGTGACACCAGGATGGGACAGGACACTGTGATGCCAGCATCACAGCACACACAGAGCAAGTCTGGCATCCACCTTCTGTATCACTTCCAAAGATTGTGCTCATTTCTTCGCCACTGTACTTCCCTCAAGGTTCACAAATTGTGCTCTCTGAAACCCTTAAAGTCTGTCCCATGGACCTCAGAGGGGTTCTGTTGGGTTGCATTTGATTTTATTGAAATGCATTCTCTTATTTGTGACCTGGTAACCTCACTAGTCAAGCCAAAGCCATTCTGTAATTCACTGCCATAGTCATGTACCTCTCCATCATCCACAGCAGCACCGGCGACCTACAGTCTGGTGTTAACAGAAATGCTGAATAGCTCTGGAACGAGAACTAGTCCATGGGGAATCTCAAGAAATGCCCATCTTTGGTGACTCCCTGCTGATTGACCTTGAAATATGGAAGACGAGTCAGATTTTAATCTAAATGGGGAGAGATCCCTCGTTTCAATTGATACCTATTAAATATATATATATAATAAAATATAAATATTAACATAATACAAAAATACAAACATAAACATAAATATAAATATTAGCATAATATAATACAAAACCTTGGATAAAAGCTCACACAGTAGGGCAGATGCTATAACAAAGCTGACCATCTACAGGATCATATAAAAACAAGTCAATAATTTTGTAAGATTTTGCATCTTGTTTTGTAGACCTCCTTTGGAGATCCCCTCTGAGTTTATTAGCATTTACTAAAGACAGCAATTTATGATTCATGGAGATCCTTGCACATTTCAGCTCTGTGTGTAGAATTTTAGTTATCCAGGTCTGCCTATTGGAAAAACTTAGCATTAGCCAGTGTTGTCTTTTATCTTTTTTTTTTTTTTATTATTATTTTTATTTTATTTTTTATTTTTTTTTGACAAATTACAGGCTTTCTATTCCATCACTTGTAGCTTATATTCTCCTTCTCGTCTCTGTTCTAGTTAGAGAAAGAAATTTCTGCTGACAAGTTTCTCCCTTTTTGACTCCTTTGTTTACTATTATACAATCCCTAAATTCTGAGTGGAGTTCAACCCTCACTCAATACACTGCACACAGCAACACCAGGCAGAAATACTCTTTTTGTAAGTAAAGAGTGCTAAAGCTATCAGAGCTGGGGAGTTGTTTTGTTTTGGTGTGGTATGGTTTTGTTGTTTGTTTGTTTGTTTCCTCCTCTCTTCATCCTCTGGCTTTGCTGTCAAATAAACTGAAAATTGAATTATAAACTAATTGAGAAAATGCTTTAGTCAACCTCACTTGCTAATGGTGAGATGAATTATGGTATGAAATAGGCATCCGGTTTCGAGATCCTGAACTCCTGTTTTGAAATCATCAGAGCACGTTCACACCATGGAAGGGGAAAAAAAGGAACATGTCCACACTACAGGAATTAGTTTTGTAACTGGCAAACTGTTGAAAATGTAAAACATAAACAGGGGTTTAGGTTCCAGCTGCAAGTGGTGCATGCCCCGCCATGAGAGTGGATACAAATGCAAGTAATTGAAACTGAGCTAGAAGAAAACTCTAGATCACTCCTCCTTAGCTGCATTGGTTATTCAGGATTAGTGGGATTCAATGAATTAAAATGCTTTAATAATTAAAATCAGCAGAAAAGAGAGCACTGAGCAGAATAGCACAATTTTAACCATATTTTTTGAACATAAATGTACATATGAGAGAAGATCACTTTATCAGAATAATCGCGTAAATACATTCTGCAAGAACTGTAAAGAATATCTTCCTGCTGCAATTACTAGGAAGGCATTATGCTGCTCTGTATATTTGTCATTTCCCCTTGAGGCATTTTCAGATCTTTTGCTATTGGATTAGATGACATATAAAGCAGAAACATACTCTTAATTTCATTTATAATTTTAAGCAGCATGTAGTTGCATAATTTTCCTTTTAATTACTGCCGTTAGCCTTTTTGTATAATAGCGGATCTTTTGTACAGGTCATTGTCACTCTAAACTCTGCACAAGTTGTACGTTAAGTATATAGTACACCTAGTAGGGTACAGCAATTATTGGAGATAAGTATAGACAGTGGGAAGGATCAGTCTGACCCTATGCTGATAACACTCGGAGAAACCTCAAGGGGAGAGGGAACAAACACCAGAGTGCCAATCCAAACACATGCAAAACTTACATTAATCCAGTAAATAACATTTTAAAAAAAAAAAATAATAAAATAGCCTGCTAGAAATGTGGATGCAATCATAGGTTACTAACAAAATGCATTTTGAGACTGCCAGCTCTGCTGTGCAGTGGTAAGTGAAAGCGCCTTGTATCTTGGCTTTGCACGGAGTGTTTGGAAAGGAAGACGTGAAGCTTGCTGTGTCTGTACCACCCTGGTCTGGGCACAGGGAGACTCACCAACAGCATGTGGCCAAGCCTTTACTTCAGGAATCTCAGAGCCACCTGGCTTGATTCTTAGGAAGTTATTTTCCACAGTATTTAAGCTATCCTGGAGAGCTGAAGACAAAAAGCCCAAATTCTGCTCTGCTCACTGTCATATTCCAAAAGTTCTACCAGGAGACCAACTCTAACCTCCAACTCTGACCTGACCATGACTGTCAAAAATGTTTTAAAGAAGTGTTAGGATCACTAAAGCATGAAGTATTCTTCAATTCTCATTTATTTGTTACTTTCTAAAATCCCTTCTTTAACTTAAATAGATCAAGAATGCTAAAAAGGAGACTAAAAGAGCAAAACATCATCAGGTTACACTTTAGGCTTTTTTTTTTTTTTTTTTTTTTACCAGTGCTTTTACCTTTGCCCATTTCTGTTGTCCTTCATCTTTGATAATTTATTTGAGACTTATAATTGCTTTTTAATTGTTATGGACACTACTGACATCCTTTAGTCAAATTCCTCCTTACAATGCAGATTGTCAGTGGTGTACTTCACAGATATTCTCTAAAGAGAAATATTTACATTATCTTAAAACTGAAGTGTTAAAAAGAAAAATAAATAAATAAAAAGAGATAGTGCAATCAAGTATTTCTTAATCCAGTATCCCAGGGGGAAAAAAAAAATACCAAAAAATATACACACACAATGTGACAGGCTCTAAGGGATATTTCATGTAGTTTCTTCTGCTCAAATTTCTGATAATGGTACACAGTTGGCAGAAAGCTCATTTGATGAAGATAATTGATCTGCCCTGGATTAATTTTTCTCTTTTAAGCTTCATAGTGTCACAAGATATCTATCTCATGATAACAGCTTCCTTAATTTGAAAAAAAAAGTAAAAAAAAAAAAAAAAAAAAGTACTGACATAAATATAGAAAACTCCAGCAGAAAAGACAACCTGCTCCCAACCCAAATGAAGTTAAAAATGCATTTAACAGGAGCTGGCTGATCTGCAGAACAAATAAGGTCACTTTGACATGTTTTGAATCAATTCACAACTTCAGATAATTGCTAGTGAGTAGCTTTTGTCCATATTTTCTCCTACAGAAGCACAAGTTTATACACACGTCATATAAAGGAGTGTGGAGGATTTTATATGTTACTATGTGGTATGTACTGCAGACAAGTTGAGACTGCAATTAAAAGGTTGTAACATCTTCCCTCAGCCATCAATATAATTACTGACCTGGTCTGGTGGGAGGTGTCCCTGCCCATGGCAGAGGCTTGGCACTGGGTGGGTTTTAAGGTCCCTTCCAAGCCAAACCATTCTTTGATTCTGTGTATATTACAATGAGTTTAAGATCCAAATAAATAGTGTTGACTTTACCTGGTATTCCACATGTTGCAAAGCAGTGGTGATTTTGGAGGATACTGCAGGTAGAAGGTCACTCAGGGACTGTCAGCACAGCAGGAGTAGCATTGGTAGCTGCACTGGGTGTCCGTGTCCAGGTTTTGGTAGCAGGGAGCTGCAGAGGTGGCCTCTGTGAGAAGAATCCAGAAGCTGCCTCACGTTAGATAAGGGCCAGTTTCATCCAGCTCCAAAAGGGACCTGCCACTGGCCGGAGACGAGCCAATAAGTGATGTTGGTTGTGCCTCTGTGAGAGCAGATTGAAGAAAGGGGAAAACAAAAATCTTCTGTGCTACAGCAGCTGGGAGAGAGGTGTGAGCACCAGCCCTGCAGCCCCCAGGTGAGTGCAGCAGGAGGGCAGGAGGTGCTCCAGGCAGGCAGCAGCAGTTCCCCTGCGGCCTGTGGAGAGGCCCCTGGTGGAGCAGGCTGTCCCCCTGCAGCCCATGGGTCCCACACGGAGCAGATCTCCACGCTGCAGCCCGTGGAGGAGCCCCTGGTGGAGCAGGTGGATGTGGCCTGGAGGAGGCTGCGGCCCATGGAGAGCCCCCGCAGGAGCAGGGGGTCTGGGGGGAGCTGCGGCCCATGGAGAGCCCACGCAGGAGCAGGGGGTCTGGGGGGAGCTGCCGCCCGTGGGGCACCCGTGGTGGAGCAGTTTGCTCCTGGGGGATGAATGGACCCTGTGGTACGGAGCCGTGTGGGAGCAGTTCCTGAAGAGCTGCTGCCTGTGGGCAGCCCCCGCAGGGTTCGGGAAGGACGGCATCCTGTGGGAGGGACCCCACGGGGAGCAGGGGCTGAGAGGGACCGTGAGGGAGCGGCGCAGACAAAGCATCAGGGACTGACCGCAGCCCCTGGTCCCTGTTCTCCTGCACTGCTCAGGGGGAGGAAGTGGAAGAAGGTGGATGGGGAGAAGGTGGTTTTAGTTGGTTTTGAGTTTCTCACTGTGCTAGTCTGTTGTTAGTTGGCCATAAATTACATTAATCTCCCTATGCTGAGTCTATTTAGCCTCTGATGTTAATAGGTGAGCATCTCCCTGTCCTTATCTCAGCACTTGAGAGCCCTTTCTCATCTTCCTATTCCTTTGAGGAGGGTGAGTTAGAGAGTGTTTGCGGTGGAGTTCAGCTGCCCATCAGGGTGAAACCACCACAGCAGCATCTCCAGCATCGGTTATTTGTTACCCCAGCATCAGGTGGACCTTCCAGAGAAATGGGAAGCCCTACAAGCCTCACCGTTCACTGCTGTGTGAGTTGGTTCGGGCAATGCTGCACGCAGAGGAGGCAGCTGTGAGGTAACTTGGCAACCCAGCAGTTTGACTCAAAATCCTTAAGCCTCTCCTGGAGAATATAAATGCTGAAAAAGAGGGATCGATGCTAACAAGATTTTCTAAGGCAGACACGCTTTAAAAAGTATACTCCTTTTGGTCTTTGGTGTACCATGTATGTTTTCCTATTTTCCACACTAAATTCTCTCCCTCTCTCTTTTTTTTTTTTTTTTTTTTTTTTTAATTTAATATTTTTACCTTTTTACTGGTTGAATACAGGTTAGCATCTTTTTTATTTGACTTTGCATAAAAAGGGGAGAAAGACAAGTACAAACACATCCATTTTTGCTTTATATTGCAACCTACTTCTTGTCTAAGTTACATATAAGTTATGTCATAGAGAACTATGCTTTGGAAAGGAGTGTTTTAAAGATGTTTTGATGAGACAGGTAACAGAAGAACAGAGATAATTATAGTTATTCTTTCATTTGATCTGTCTACAAAACGCCATAGTTTTATCAGCTTTCATTCTGTTTTCTCCCCTGATAGGAAGTGTAAATCTTTCTATTCAGCTCTGTTAGACTGCTGAAAGTTTCCCATTTTCTTACTGTTATGATTGACAAATCTATTTTTAGGCCATTCTGAAGACGCCCAGCATGAGTGACACAGGGATACCATAATGAGATATGCCTCAAGTGTGAAAATTTCAGGACAACATTCCCAAAGATGGTTGCATCCAGGACTTCCCAGGAACACCAAGTGCCAGGCAGTGCCTGGATCCCGGGGATCTCCACACAGCTTCTGATTCTTCGTGGCCCTGTGGCTGCCAGGCTGTGCTCAGCCCTGCTATGATCTTTGCTCTTACCCTGGTGGTGCAGTCGCCAGGCTCAGCCAGCAGCTGATGCCATGTCAAAGGCTGCTGATCTTTCCACTCTGATGGCAAAAAGGCTGGAAGCAGATTGTGCTGGGAGAATCAGCCACTGGTATAACAGAAGTCATAAACTAGGAGACTGAACTCTGAACACTGTCTGGAGTTTACTGCTTCCTCAGCCAAATTTCTTTAAATGCATAGTAAGAAAACTCATTCTTGAGTCCAAACAAGTCCCTGGAATACAACTGCCTTTTAACAGATTTTTGTTTGTTTGTTTGTTTTTTCCCTTTCAGTTAAAATAAAACCTATAACTTTTGCAGACTACTCCACTGCTACATTACAGAAATGCTCTTCGGGCATGACCAACTAACAAGCTAAGAATCACACAGGCTGGTTTCCTGGGAAAATTACTTACTGGGAAAAAAAAAAAAATAAAAATCAAGTGATGAGGGATGTATCAAATCCAAATGCATTTTCAAGTATCACACAGAAGCAGGAAAACAGATTGCTTGAGAGGGTGTTAAAAATATTAACCAGTACATCTAGGGTGTGATTAGGTCACCTGCCTCTCTTACGCAACTGTGCAGCTCCAGCAACACCTACAGTTTTCCAATGGGAATGGCAAGTATCAGATCTTTGATTGCAAATCTGATCACAAATCAAGTGGCAGTTTCATTTTTGCTGAAAAATTAGAACATATAGTAAGTGTAAATACTTCCCAGGTACTCAATGCTAGATTGAAAAAGAGCTTCACCTCATCTAATTCCTTAAATAGAGGCAGTCAAGTGGCAAAGTGGCAAAGATGCGTATACTTTCTATCAGAAGAAAGCTCAGTTTTGACAGCAGTGTCTGTAGCATGGTATTTCTGCACTTTCCTTTGCCTTTTTTTTTTTTTTTTTTTTTTTTTTTTTCCCAGAATTTGTCTAAATGGCTAGTTTCTTTTCTGGTTTCTACCATAAGAAACCACGGGTGCTTTGTTAAAACATTTCATAAAAATAAATAAATGTGACAAATTGGTTTCCAAACTAATAAATGCTTTGTGTTCTGAACATTGGAGATTTTTTATTCTGTATGTGTGAAGATAAGTTATGACAGAATCTATTCCTAAATGCCAGTGAAATCCATAGGATTTTTTTTCCTTTGGCCTCTCCGGGCATATTGTTGTTGTTTCACAGCTGACATGCACACAAAAAAAGTAAAGCTGTCTTTATTTGCCACTGGGTGGCAAATATTGATGAGGCTCCAGATTTCTAACTGGAAAAAAAAAAAAAAGGTAGCTCTTCTTGCAGCAGAGCTATTGCATGGCAGCAGTCGTAGTCCGTGTGGAGAAACAGAAATAAATGTACTGCCGTTCTCTTTATCTTTCTTTCTTAATTTTAGATACTGGTGCTCCTGCCTCTGCAAAGCCTCCCAGGCTACAAGTGTACTGATTCTTAGAATACTGCCTCGATGTAGGAAACTGCTGTCATCCCTCCTGTGTGGTTTAACTAATGAAACATTGTGGTTTTAGATGCTGTATATGTGAAAAAAAATGAACAACATCTTTTTTGCAGAATAAACAAATTAACAATTTAGCAGTCATTACAGGGGAATGACCTGTTGGGATTAAATTTTGTTTTGGGATAATTGTTTCATGGACAATTGAAAATAATTCTTCTAGAATACGATTGTTTGATTCAAAAATGTTTTCAAAGATGTTCATTCCCAAGCAATCAAAATGTTCTTCACTAGAGGTACCAAACAGTTTCACCATGTAGACAGATTCTAGGGACTCGCTCGTAATTACATGAAGTCTTTGGTGGAGCAAGGAATACATTTATTTTAAAAAATAATTTATTTCAAGGACTTCCCTTGATTTAGCCTATGCAAATGACTAGGATTACCTTAGAAAGAGTCAAGAGGTTAGCCATATTTTATGGCATATTTTTTGGATATATATTTTACACTGTTGTACACATACCTTCCCCATTTAGAAAAGAAGTTGCATGTTACCTGTAATAACAGTAATTATATTCAAGGTTAAGATCTTTGTCAGATCTGGTCATGTCTTAGATTAGTGGATCACTGTACCACTTTACAATTGATTTAGTCTTCTGATTTGCGAATAAAAAGTTCAATGTATCTGCTTCACCACATACTGAAATAATTAAGAGTTTTTCCATTGACCTTATCTGAAAATAGTTTTTGTCTTGTAATTTATGAAGGCTATGTGATAGTTGGCATATTTCAGAGTGACCTCCTTAAAATAAATTAAAATCAATCAACTGGATTTATTGCTTTCAAATTTTCATTCCCATTTTTATCTGCAATTTGTCCACACACCGTCCCCACCTCCTGAAGAAATGCTGTTAAGAAATAAAGTTAGAGCATCCTCTCCACTTGGCAAGAACATGTTAGAAATAAAATGTTAACTGTAAGCCACTAGTGTGGGTGATTAAACCATGAGCTATTTTACTCCTTTAAGGAAAACAAAATGCAATCCCTGTCTTAGATAGTTTATTCCGTTTATTCTTTAAGTGTAAAGTAGGAGCCATGGACCTAGATTCTGATCTGGAGGGAAAATTAATAAGACAGTATTAATGTTATCACTATCACAGCCTAAGAACTATTTAATTGTTCTTGTTATATAGCTTTATTGAAGCTTGAAAATGTAAAAACAGACAAGTTTTCAGCTAACTTACATAAAAGAACATTGAACTGTGTTTTGCTAACAAATTGTTGAAATTATGAAATATAAAATAAATGTGGGGTTTTTATTTTGTTTAGTTTTGTTAAAATATTTTTTTTCCGCAGGTCTTTAAATTCATTTACTCTTTAGAGAGCATTTAATATGCAGGGGCAGTGAATATGCAGAGAAAAAAAAAAAAAACCATGAACAATTGTGGCTACAACTGTTGTGTTAACAACTCCTGCAAATTCATCAAAACTGTGAGCAAAGGAAAGTTATTAATTAATGTGTAATATTATCATACAGAAAAAATTGTGAGAGTTTTCAGTGAGTTGTCAAAACAGAAGGGAAATCCTAAAGAGGTGTAGTCACATTTCTGACAAAATCATTTTTAAAGAAATAATCTTTATTTTTGTATAAATAGAATGAAACAACATATTTTATTGCTACTTTAATGCTTCCACAGTTGAGAATAACTCTTTTCTAAATGAAAATTATTTTCATACTGAATAAACTAAAGTTTGTATGAAACTAGGTTCTGAAAGGATTTATATTTTCTGTGGAAAAATCATACGAAGATTTGATTAAATTCAACAAGAAAGCAGCAATTTTCTTACTGGGTGGTTTATTAACTAGGAACTGTAGAATGAGCCTAAGAAGAGAGTGAATGAGAGCTAGAATGATTTATGACAAATGCGAACAAAGTCACATAGAATATAAACAAAGCAGTTCTTATTAGGCTGGCAATTTTCCTCCTTTCTTTTAGAATTACATAAAAATTTCTCTTCAGGCCACATTCATCTCCTAATATAGCTCAACAGCAGTCCAACCGTTGATTTCCGACAGAAAAGGTTAAAATGGAAAAAAAAAAAAAAAAAAAAAAAAAAAAGATTTTTTTTGTCCAGCTGTGACTTTTAACAAGATCACGGATATTCCATCACTTAGCTACCAAGCTAGAGAGATTATCCTGTGGATATATTCCACAGGGCATTATGAGACAATATCACATGTCAAATAAAGGAAGAAAGACAGCAGAGAGACTTGTGTTTTCCAAACCTGTTATCTCAAGGATGAAGCCCATTAGATACTGAATTTGCAGATCTGGACTCTGAAGCTCTCTGTGCTAGAGTAAATGTGTAGAAATACATTTCTCTTTAATGAAAGTACAGCAGTTCAGGGCTAATGTGGGAGGAAAAACCTAGATAATGTTTTACAGAAATGATGCATCACTTTTACATCTGCATAGATGTGTTTATAAACTTTAGTCTTGGCTATCAGGAATTGACCTGTGTATGTTTGTACTTTTTTCCCTGTGTAAGGTATATAGCATAATATAATACATATGATTGTTATATAATACATAAGCATACGCAAAGTACCCATAGATTTACAGATGTATCTATGCATTAATTAACATATAGCTGATACTTGTATGAATAACTGCTTGCGGTTGTTATGCTCCTACGTGATATATCCACTGCATGTGGTTTACCAGCAGTATTTAGATGACAGATGTTTATGCAGCTGGCAGATGCATATAAATTATATGCAGACATTTGTGTACGTATATATGTACATGTACTATATGTTTACTATAGCTGTCTTGTTTGCCTTCTGAGGCAATTTGCTAACTGCTGTAAAGAGCCCACACAGGCCATGATAGCTGAGCTATACCTTTATAATCTAGATTATGCAAAGTAGCATCTGTACTTTATTTTGAATGAGGACCGCGACGTGATTTCAGAGCTCTGCCTCTGCGTTTTGTGCCCCGCTTTGCAGGCTTTGATTGGTAAGTTCAAGCATGGAAAATTAACAGCAAATGAGATAAAACATGTCATGCCAATGCGCTCAGCTGTACATTTCTAATGGCACTGCATGCTGGTAAACTGTCATTTAGTGGCAGTAGCTTACAAGTGACTCAGCCAAAGATGCCTGCACCCTGAAGGCTGTCAGTTTCTACATCGGTGGTTTCTAAAACACACACTTCAGTCTAGAAAATATTTTTTCAGGCAATAACAGAGATTCGAGCTTGGCCTTCACAAACAAATAGGTGTAGAAAAACCTGCCCAGGACACACACTACGCAACAGATATACTAGCAAAAATGTAAAGATTGTTCCTGTTACTAAGACAACTGTCCAAAATGAAAGCTCAGCTCAAGGCAGAACTATCAAAGGTATAGTTTTGCAGTCTCATTTGGCTGCTCTCTGTTAAAGAGAGTGACCCAAACAGGCATTTATACTAAAACCACTCTACACTTAATGGAGGGCAAAGATCTTTAATCTGGGACTAAATAATACTTTCAAACATTTTAAAGTCCCTTTACAAACCTTACAGGTGTAAGGAGGTGGTGTAAAGGTTACAATGAGCGGTTGTCTCAGTATATTTCATAAGAACTTCAGTGGCACATAGCAGTAACGATTTATATAAAGGCAATCATTTGGAAATGCGTTGTGTAAAACAGGCGTAACAGCTGCAGACACAATATAAATGTTGACTGCTTGTATCATGCATTTATAAAAAGTAGAAGTGCATTTTCTAGTTTTATAAATTTTGAACTAGTTGAGAGCACAGAAAACTTGAAAAGAATGTGTGAAAGAGCAGGACCATTTTCCCAAGGCTAATTTGCTCTGTTGTATTTTCTTAGCAATTGTGCATGCTAGTGTTTAGCTGAAGACACCAGACATCCATGGGCTGACTGGTGATGGGTTACTTCCCCTTGGGAAGCTAATCCAGAGGGAGAAGAAGTAGCACTGGTAGTACTGCCCTGTTTAAACATCAGGGACTATTTAGGGAAATTACAAGGGTGAATCAGCAAAGGACAAAAAAAAAAATCAATTTCATTTTCCAAAAATAATGTCCTCACACAAACACGAAGAATTTTTGGATGAGTATTTCTCTACCCCATGCATCCTCAAGTAGGGCACTGGAAATATCTCTTTCTCATACCATTTGCAGAATTCGTAATGAGGACGTGATTGAGGCCAGAAAAGCAAAGGTGGGATTACTGTAACAGTACTATGCTGTTGATGGGCTTCTTCAGCTGCAGAGGACCAGGAGTTCTGGGCCATAACATTCCTCCCAGTAAGGTTTGCAGGGCTGTGATATTCTGGGACAGGCCAGTGAAAGCTGCGCTGCAAGGCGATGCACTCCCACTGATAAACACCATTTCTCAGGAAGTGTAACACTGCAATGTCCATGAACCTCCAGAAAAAAAAAAAAAAAGAAAAAAAAGAAAAAAAAAGAAAAAAAAGAAAAAAAAAAGAAAAAAAAAGAAAAAAAAAGAAAAAAA
>NC_048926.1:78213977-78245905 GCF_011077185.1 Oxyura jamaicensis | reverse complement strand
GGTGTGAGCTTTCTCAGCAGTGCTGTCCCTAAATGCCTTCCTGCACCTTGTGAAAATCTGCACAGATGTTCATGTGTGTGTCCCCTAGGGGATTACGCATCTTTCAGAGAGGTATGGAATTAGCAAATCACATACAACTCCATACATACCTTGTCTCCAAAATAAATAGAGGGGTTTAGTCTGACCATCCTAGAAGATTTGGCTCAGAACCTCTCTTTGCTTCATTTCAGTAGGGAAGAGGGCTGGTTGTAGGCTTTGAATCGGCTGAGGTCCAGCCCCCTGGCTTGGATAAGAAGCAAGAGCTTTTCTCTGAAGTCATCGTTCAGCTTTTCTCTTACCAGAATGAAAATGCTTTGCTTCCAGCTTCATTTGGGCAGCATCATGGGGCCACATGGCTCCAAGGCAGGGGAGCAGGTTGGACCTGCACCGGCTTTTGCCTGAGTAGCTCGTCCTGGTGCACGTGGCAGTTGGGCTCTGTCTGAGGTCTGTCTGGAAGTAGTTTTGTGAAAACAGAAAGCAAGATATGTGCCAGTGGAGATGGCTCTCAGGTCACCGTGTAGTTAACAACCAGATTGAAATGAATTATTTAAAACGAAAGAGCTGTACTTCTTGGGGAAGAGCTTGTACTTGTTTTCCTGGGCAATACTGAGGAATTATCTTTGCAATCCTTCACATTGCAGGGGTAGGCACATTTCTGAAATCATAGAAAATAAATAAATACATAAAATGACACTACTTAATCTGCTGGCAAGCATGCATGTATATGCATGCAAGCAGATTCTTTTTTTTTTTTTTTTTTTCTATACGAAATGAATCAGACATGCAAAACTAGAGAAAAGGAAGTCTTGGGACATTCATCTCTTTGCTCTTAGTGTTTCTCTGAAATGAAAAAATCAGCCATTCCTTGCTCTCTGATGCCTTGCTTATGATCCACATGGGTTAAGGCAATGTCCCTTCCCACTACTCCACTGCACAATGTGTCACTTTCCCAAACTGTAAGAGACACATGCTCCTTTTAGATCAATATATACAAAAAAATAATTTCAAAATCCAAGAAACTTTTTATTAGATTATTTTCTCAAGTGAGCTTTCAGTAGGTGTTCTGCCTTATGGGAGAAGGGACTTTGGTTCTTGTACATCGTTAAAGTGAACAGTCCAAAGCAGAGGATTTTAGTCTACGTATGCAGATACTGAGTGAGCAATCACCCTAAATATACAGTGGAACAAAAATAAGGGTGCTTCTTGAAGACAGTGTGGTACAGTCCTACACCTGATGGAGTTTCTGGTGTAAAGATATATATTCTGAGTACATAAAACATTTTGTTTATAATCAGAGTTGTAAAACTGCTCAAAGAATATGTGCTTTTGAAACACTAAAATGTAATTCTATTCTCTTGACCACCATTTTTCTATTTATTGTGAGACCCGTTGCACACCAGTCAGGCATCTCTGACTGAATTTTAGTGCATTGACTTAAAGGTGATCCATTCCAGTGAATTAAATGCCAAGTTCCCAAGGCAGTGTGTGAAAAAGGGTTAACTTTTAAATTAATAATGAAGTATAACAGTTAAGTGTCAGCCTCAGAGAAAAAAAAAAAAAAGAAGAAGAAAAAAGAGGAAATACAGATGACTTGAGATCTGGTCTCCCATGTGTTTAAGGGGAGGTAAGGAATAACAGAAACTGGTAGTTGAAACCTTTTAAACCTTTTTTTTTTTTGGCTTCTGGCTCCTCATCCTAAAAGATGCTCCAAGAGGGTTGGAAAATCAAGATCCTGGAGGCTGAAAAGAAAGGGGACAAGAGAATATGTGAGGGTCCGGTGAGACATAGCAGATCTTTGGCCACCAAGCTGGGCTGAGTGGGACATAGTTTAGGACAGCAAGGAGCCTGTTTCAACTTCTATCTCAAATCATTTCAGGTGCCAGGACTGAAACCATTCAGGCAAATGAAGATTTTATTCCATCATAAATCTCTTGGACCTCTATTTAATGTTTCCAAAAGAAAAAAGAGAGCAAGAGAGAAACTCTAAATTAGAATGAAAATAAAGTTTAAGTGCAAGTCAGAGTCAAGTGGACATGCAGAAATGATGAGTCACTTAATTTCTGTGCTCTGACACTGCCCAAAGCTGGATATAAAGCTCACAGACGAGAAGCACAGCCCAGCACAGTTAATTAAAATGAGAAAGAGAGGGCAATTGAGCACCTCTTCTTACTCATAGTTAAAGGACGAGAGGATATACTTGGAATAGCATTTACTGCCATGAAAGGGGGCAGGGGGAGCAGCTATGGACCTTCAGCGGCTGCAAAAGCCCACACAATAAAAAGGCCCTATTTTAGTTAACACGTTGTCAGCCTTTGACGACTGGTGGTGTAACAGCTGGTTTTGATGTAATTTGTTTCGAGGCCACTAGACTACAAGCCGTTTATTGCATTCTTCTGCCCAGACTGCTCCCTGGATACAGCCTGAAGTCAAGAGGTCAGAGGTCTAAAGCCAGGAGCCGAAGGATTTGTCATCATTTAACAGGTCACTTGGTGCTAGTACTGTGCAAACTGGACGGTGCCGTGGAGCCTAGGACAGCATAACACGTTTTATTTTTCACGAGAGAAGTGGGTCTGACCCCACTGCTTTCTTACCTGGGGTCATCAGTCTGTGCCTGGGTGTCAGTGGGAGAAAAGCATGCACAGTCACACGCCTGAGCAAAATATCTTAAATTAGCAGCGTAATTATGGGTTGTCAAGATTTGCCCTCGATATTCAAATACAAATCTCCAAAATATACAGGATATAATGGATAAGACACCCGCAGGCAGGGCAGATCGTTAGCTTCTGTGGGTCATTATAGCTTCGTCTCCTATTCCACTCTCAGCTAAATAAGTGCAACTGGAAAAGCAGAATTGTTCTGAATTCCTGAGCAATTTAGGTGCCTGGCCACCGGATCTGATCATTTCCACTCTTTTGTGTTACGCGCTACGATCTTACACGTATAATGATTTTTCTCTATGAGTGTGCAAACAACTTGGCTTAAGTCATCTGCAATTAGCACGTACTGTCTGTAAGGTGTGTGTGAACATGGGAGGACTGATTTACAAGAGCCTGAGCAAACACAGTCAGTTTCAAAAATATGGGAACTGGATGACTTGATAAATTGTCCTTTGAAAGAGTGAAGGAAAAGTGGAACAAACATTTTTCTACCACTGCAGCCAGGACTTTGGAGCTCCAGCAATGGGGTTAGTTCTGAAGCTGATTCTTGTGAAGAACCTCTTTTCTTCAGAGGAAAATTATATTAAGAAAACAAAGAAGTAGAAATGTTCATATATTTCAGTTCTTTGTACAATTTATATCTTCTAGGTATCAGAAGGGCTATTTGAGATCACTTCTCCAAGTAATTGTAATTCTTTAAGTCTACAAGCCAAAAGAGGGTCACCTTTTGCTTTTATTGTATGTCCAAAGGACATATTCAAGCAAAACAGGAAACTGTCATTCAGATATCTTCTAAAGGCAGAGAGCAAATCAGCCCAATTTTACCGCTCCCTTTGTTCTTCCGTACTGACAGCATTGTGGACTTTGCAAGGTGATGAAGCATAAGGTCAGGCACTTTCTGCAACCTCATTTTCTTGTGGGGACTTTTATAAAGCAAGAAATTATTGAAACCTTCAGGAAGGACAATTTGAGAGTTCACCCTGCCTTGTGACAATTACATAATTGCTTTTCGAGGCTGAGCACTCTCTGCATTAGGTCGCTCAATCTTCCAGCTCTGGGTAGGTTGGTGCAGCTGCCCAGATGCAGTTGGGCAGGTGCAGCTGCCCAGATGCAGTTGGGCAGGTCCAAGCCCTGGCCTGGAGCTCCTACCGAGGTCCTGCCCCGTGTGCCAGAAGCTGCAAATTTCCAAACCACAGAAGAAAAATAGTAAGCCTAAAGTGCATCTTATTTTGATGATGCGGTCATTTTAAAGGCAAAGAGGGCAGAACAGGGATGTATTTTCAATTATTTACACTTCATGCAAAATTCTACTTTTTGAGAATGTAAAATGCAGATGGAGAGATGCCCCTTGTCCGATCTAGTGTACCCTTGCTCTACTTGTTGCAAAAAAAACCTCTTCAGACTTTTATAAAAGCGCAGTGGAAGTAGGATACGCTGTTCTTGATACTGATAATTTCTAATCCATCCTAATAGCTTTCTGAACAGTATTTTTCTGAAATGCAGTTCTGTCTTACAAATTAAGAGAGACGAGACAAAATTTCCTTACAGTTTAGGAGAATTTGGGTAAAAATTCCCAAGAGCCCACCCATGTCTCCTCCCAGCACTTATTTGTTAAAATGGATAGCAGGATTTAGGGCAAGGGGAAAGGGAAGGGATTGGAAGGGAACATAAGGGAGGGGAAAGGGAAATATTTACCTTTTACTTTTTTTTTTTTTTTTTTTTTTTTTTTTTAGCAAGAGAGTGATGTTTGGCCCTCAGAATGATGAGTTCTGCACACTGAAATGAATATCCTGAATCAACATCGAGCAAAATGAAAATAATACTTCCAAAACTATTTGATTCACAAGTCAATCATCTATGAGGTAGCTTTTTCAGTTTAGATTTGAAGTATAGATCAGAGAGAGAGTATTTTATATATACATATATATATATATGTCAGGTCTTATACATCCTTCAAGTTCAATCCACAAATTCCAAAAGGACCAAAACATGAAGCAAAATAAAGTTAAGAAAAGTCCTCACACCCTACACCGAAAGGCTGTTGTAGAGAAAAGACAGGGAACTCCTTCTAACAAATGGGGTTTTGAATTTGATCAGTGCTACAATCCTACTGTTGCAAAACTCTACTTAATGCTGCATTAGTAGTGTCCCAGAAAATGTATTATTTTGGTGTTTTGGAATATATTTGGAATATATTACTTTTTATGCTTGCATTTTTTTTTTTTTCCTTTTTATTTATTTTTTTTGGTAAGGTGAAAGTAATTTTTATTGGTAATTTTTTTTTGGTAAGGTTAAGGTAGTTTTATTTTGAAAAGTAATTGGAGAGGAGCTGGTTATAGAAAAGAAGCCTGAATAAAAATAAAATAATAATAATAATAAAGATGAAGGGGGATGCTTTGTGTACTTGCAGACCGATTTGACTTGGTGCTCGGGTTCGGAAGAAGCGCTGGTTTGTGTCTCGCTTGGGCATGCATGGAGCTGGTGGGATCGAACAACGTGCACTTGCCTGGCCAGGGAGTATTAGTGGTGGCAGGCAGGCAGCGGCATCGGAAACAGCCTCACTGGAGGAGGCTGGGCCTCCCATGACCTCCACGAGCCAAAGTCAATACAGGCTGCCTGTCCACACACCGTCAGCCTTCATCCATGCCCAACACATGCAGAGAAAAGAGCCTCCAGGACTGTGCGAGGACCTTGCTGGCTGCCAGCACCCTTTCTCTCTCCCGTACAGGCAGGACATGATTCCCTGGGATTAGCCAACAATTATGTGCTCTGAACTGATCAATTCAGCCAATTTACTCTGCAGAGTAAATTGATCCTCCAGAACAAAGGGATCTGCCAGCGGGGCGGTACCTGAGAAAGCAGCACGCCTGTGTAAACAGCACTGTCCTTGCCCCAGTGTGGAGTGCCCCTGCACCATATGGTGCCACTATGAACTTATTAACTGGAGGATTAACTCATCTCAGCACTTGGGATCCCCAGTTTCCAGCTGTGAGAGTGATTGATGGGCTAACTACTGCTTCAGCATTGGAAGTTATTTCCTCCATTTAACGGAGTCAAGAAGACAGAAAATTGCCCCCTTTGTAAATGCTAATCTCACCACTCCTTCCAACACCCAACACAGCAATTTATTGCAGGCAAAGTCTTAAAATTGGTATAGTACACATCAAATGCATACTAATTAGCAATCTCTTTTGAAGGTTCCATCACTTATTAAGGGTCTCCTTTTCCATATGTTCATCATGCCCCACTTCATCCTTTAATTACAAAACAGGACTTTCTACTAATTGTGAGAAGGTACAATGTACCCGGTATCTGTCTTAAAAGCTATACTTTCTGAGGCTTAATTTGGGGTCAGAGGGAAAGCAGGCAGATAGGCAGGCCTAAAATCTGAGTGGCACTGTCCTCATTTTAGGCATATGCAGTTTTATTCCCAATGGCTACGTAGCTTTTGGGAGCCCTCCATGGAAAGGGCATTTCATTAGAAGCTGCAAACCTCGTGTCTGCACAGCACTGCACCTGCACTGCCAGAGGCATGGATGCTTTCCCATTGCTGCT
Organism: Oxyura jamaicensis; assembly: GCF_011077185.1. Classification (NCBI taxonomy): domain Eukaryota; kingdom Metazoa; phylum Chordata; class Aves; order Anseriformes; family Anatidae; genus Oxyura; species Oxyura jamaicensis. The sequence continues at coordinate 78,239,654 of NC_048926.1, read as the reverse complement.
GAATTGGACCTCACCACCTTTACGTCTGGGTACCTTCTATGTCTAGAGAGAAAAAGTCAATAAATCTTAAAATGCACAGTCCGTGGTGGATCACAGTGTTTGGTCTGTATAATTGAGTCTGTGTTGATTCTGGACATGGTTATTTTATTTTACCGTGTATGATTCTTTACTGACTGTGTAACAGGTCTTAATTTCTTCACTTCACTTATGGATACCAGCACTTACACCAAAACTGTAACATCAAGATGTAAAAGAAGTTTGCAAGAAAATGTACTCAAAGTTGGAGAAGAGAAAAAAAAAATAAAAAAAAATAATACATATTTTTCTTGTAGAAAACATTAAAATGTGCTCTTTGTTTTGTTTTCTGTATGTCAAATAAATGCAACCATAACATCAATAAATAAATTGTACTTATGCCTATCATGATTAATAACTGAAGATGGATAAATAAGTTCTAAAGCAGTTTTCACTTCTATGGTATTTATTTTCATGTTGTCCTTATAGGCACCTTTGAGTTGCTTCAGGTCATTATCTTTTGCAACATACAGCATCTAAAGCCCCATTCAAAGTGAATACATTGTTTATGAAATGAGGGAATAGCATGCCATGTAGATTTGAACAAATGAAAGCCCTAGATGCTTGCTGAAATTTATGCTTAATGGTTTCCCTCTCGTTGCTTAAAAGATGAATATGCTTTTGTGTGTGTGTGTATGTGTGGTGAATTTAAAGATGATCATTTTAGAGCATATATGGGCATGACAATTTGAGTAAAAGGAAACTCAAGTTCCCTTAATCACTTTTACTCAATGACAGAAAGCTTGTCTGAAGCCGTGAGAAAATATTCACTCAAACCTTTGTTAATATTTTTCTTTGGTTTTGTTGAAACTTCATTTCAATCAAGATTTTCACACCAGCTCTAAGCGAGAAAAAATGAAATATCTTTATCTTTTAAAGGGAATGTTAAAAGCAGCATTATCTCATTTCACTTCATATTGCAGCATTATAAATAATTACATCAAACATTAAAACTGAGGTTAAAACAGACGTCAGTGCATATGAGTGCTGGCTGCCAGCAAGTACCACATTTGGGTTTTGTACCAACAGAAATCCACTGAACAGATGTACGAGACAAATTTGTGACTGTTCCAAGAGCCTGAACTCATTGATACGTTAGAAATTCTGCTGTGCAAGATCAAGGACCAGTGCAAGAGATCCACAGCGATACCCCGGCGTGCATCATCAACACCATGAGAGGAGGCTTACAATCAACTGCGGCAGCTGCAGTGAGATTCTCACCAGCAACCAATTCATTTTACTTCATTGTGGTGGTTTTACTCAGCTGGGCAGCCAAGCTCCGCTACAGCCACTCTCTCACTCCCCCTCCTCAAAGGGAAAGGGGGAGAAAATACAATGGAAGGGGCTCAAGGGTTAACGTAAGGACAGGGAGATCACTCAACAACTATCATCATGGGCAAAACAGACTCAGGGCATGTCCCCCACGGGCGGCAGCTCCCCCCAGACCCCCTGCTCCTCGTGGGCTCCTCTCCACGGGCTGCAGCTCCGGCCTGGGGCCTGCTCCTGCGGGGGCTCTCCATGGGCCGCAGCCTCCTCCAGGCCACATCCACCTGCTCCAGCGGGGGCTCCTCCATGGGCTGCAGCATGGAGATCTGCTCCATGTGGGACCCATGGGCTGCAGGGGGACAGCCTGCTCCACCAGGGGCCTCTCCACAGGCTGCAGGGCAACTGCTGCTGCCTGCCTGGAGAACCTCCTGCCCTCCTGCTGCACTGCCCTGGGGGCTGCAGGGATGATGCTCGCTCCTCACGCTCCCAGCTGCTGTTGTGCTGTGCTTGTTGTTGTTTTATTTTCCAGCAGGCCCAGCTCTGGCCAGCGGGTCCCTTTTGGAGCAGCTGGAGCTGGCTCCTCTCTGACATGGGGCAGCTGCTGGACTCTGCTCACAAAGGCACCTCTGCAGACCCCCTGCTACCAAAACGTGGACATGGACACCCAATACACTTGTGCCCAGCCCACGGAACAATGAATTTGTACATTGCACAAAACACTGTGGTAACAGTGAATTTTATCCATATACCTGTGGGCAAACTACAGGCAGCAGATGGCCTGCAGACTGGCTCATGAGGACATCTGGGAAACAGAAAATTTCACTGAAAACTTATTTTAGAAGGAAGATGGAAAATGGCTTTTCATCATGTTGACACATCCCTTTCCGGCATTTTCAGAATAAAGTGTTTTGACTTCAACCAATTTATTTTAATTGTACTTTAATACATGTCTTGGAAATAATTGTTAAAGGTAAGCATTATTTTTCCATTTCTCTGAACTGAAGTGATGTTTTAACCAAACCCAGTAATTTGCTAAGCCTACATTGCACTGAACTTCAATTTTTAACACCAAAGTCCTAACAATGCAGCGTGATTTCTGGAACATTTTCTCAAAGTTCTAAAATGTCAGACTGTGTTACAAAAAAAAAAGTCTGAAAAACAAAGAAACAAAAGCAATTTACCTGGCCTAGTCATGGATGGAAAGCAAGTTTTTTGTTTCATAAGCAGTTTTTTTACTAAAATAGCTTGCAAATCAAGAGGGGAAATGAGGGGCTCCTTTTGTATATATATACATGTGTATATGTATACGCATACGTGCACTTATATCTCCATGCATACATATCCGTGTAAATAAGCAGATATATATGTGTACATATGTGCATGTAAATATGTGTATATATCTATCTGTGTGTATATGTAAATAATGTTATGACCTAAGTCAACATCTTGAATTTGGGAGAGTGTTGCACATTATTTTTTGAACACCAAAACTGAAACTGACAATATTGTGTTTTGGTTGAAGTTCAATCATGTTTCAGAGGATTAAGGTATTTTTATTTGTAAATATATATATATATATATATATTTATATATATTGTCTGGCACTTCATATGATGTGTCGTGTCTGTGCCTGTTGTGATTTGGGATGAGTGAACATTTTCAACTTCAAAAATAATGATTTAAACTAGGAGCTGACAGACTCCCACAGTCCTGCAAGTGGCAATGTTATCGTGAAGAAATGTAATTAAATTGTCTCTGTCAGGGAGAGATTTGGCCAGTCACTCAGTGTACATCTCATGTGCTAGCATAGCACTTATTTCATTAGCTATTAACAACATCATCTTTAGGTGCTTTATTTTCAGCTGGAATACCATGCTGATCAAACTACACCTCTTATTCCCTTTAATTAGGAAGGCAGCATCTTTCCGTCCTCAACTTTGGCATCTCAAAAGCATTTCTAAAATATCAGATCCTCTGTCATCTGGGCTGAACGTGATGATAACTGTATTTTTCTCTCTAACAGGAGATCAAAGCTCCAGAAGAGCTGACATGCATCTTGGATATTCAGATTCAAGCTTGGAGGTCAGCTGAACCCAGAGGTGTTGTGTTGCTGATTTTATAGCATTAAAGTTGCCTTTAAAAGCACTGTTCAGTGACATGCCGGTACTGAACTGCTGTCCAAATTTCACGTACACCAAGTGCTTTATTGAGGTGTGCAGGTTTTTCCGCTCATGTGCTGCCATTCACTTGAATACAGAAAATTAGCATGGAGCCAAGGCTTAGATGTGCCAAGACATTAGAAGAACTTAATAATTTTAAATTCAGCCCTCTTACACCCTGTTTTGAAGGTTTACAGGGAGGAATTTGTATTTGCTTTCTCAGTCCTTCCTAAATTTCTAAGCGTCCTGCACACATCTCAGAGAGGGTCTAACCTTAGGCTATGAGCAGCCACTGTAAGATTTCCCTCATTCCTTCTCCCCCCTCTATAGCAAATGTTTTTTTTTGTATTGTAGAGCAAATCTCCAGATCCAGGGGAACTTCCTCCTCTGTGTGCGAAGGCTCTCAGTGTGGGGTGAGCTCCCAAAAGCTGTGTGGGTCTGTCCTGGGAGGATGTGCAAATGCAGTGATGTTTTCTGTGACTGAATATTTTGGATATGCCCATCACTCATCTGTGATCACTAAATCACTGCCTCCCAGCAGGGCTGTAAACTTATGTAAAACTGTCCTTTGTCTTATCAAAGAATTTCTTATCTCTGTCCAATACAGCAACTGACAGAGGTGGCATGCGGCTACATAAACCCTCTGAGGATTTTACAAGCACAGGCAGTGATCCTCCAGTGGCCATTGTGAGTGAGTGAGAGCTGCACTAAATCGCCAGAGCAGCAACCAGAAGAAAGACCAGCCGTGGCATAAGAACTGTCCTTGTTTCCGATGGTAAAACTCCCGATTGATGGAATGTGAAACTTTTCACATGAATTAGTGCAAGAGTATTTTGAGGGCAGTGGTCCAAGGGAAAAGAAAAAAAAAAAAAGGATGTTTTTTTTTTTTTTTTTTTTTTTTTTTTTGAAATTGGGGCAGCAGAAGGGAGATGGGAGCACTCCTCACCATGATAATTGAAAAAGCAGACTCACTGATTTTATACACTAGGTTGGTCAAGAGCTTTCTATTATGCTAGAGTTTATTTAAACATGGCACATCTGTGGCTCCAGTGCATTGCACACAGATGGCATCCCTTTTTGTTAAAGTGCTCGATAACAACGTTGCTTACTTGTCAGTCTAGATAACCTCAGATAACCTGAAGAAAGTGATTACGTTATGCTTAATGACAGCTTCGTTCATTATGCCACTTAATTCTTTCCACTTATTTGACATTTGCTAGGGTCCTAAAACTCCCCTCATTGATGGGAATTACAGATGCCCTGGGTACAGAAAAGCTGCCCTAGGCAAACAACACACCTTCACCTTCACTTCCTTGGGTTTGCAGCTCTCCTACAACACACCAGGGGCTGAAGTCTGAAAAATGAGAGAGAAAAACCGGTGGGCTGGGGGCAATGACAGAAGTCTGTCTGTGTACAAAGTGCTACTCATTAAAGTGGGTCCCTGGTGAATATGACTGCTAGGCACAGGTGAAAGGGCAGGGAATTAATGACAATTGCCTCAGCAGTGACAGGGAAGCAACAAGTCATCTTCCCACGCTGGCCTTGATCTTGCCTGCAAGGGTCACTGCGAGGAACACCCGGCAGCCCTGCCCCGGCCCCTGCAGCAACCATGCTGCGTGCAGTGAGGGTCAGCACCAGCACCGTTAATCCATGGGGCATGGTGTTAAGGGGCAGGTCTCTCTCTCTGTCTTCTTACTGACAACAGGAGAGGGGCAGGACTGTGAAGGAAAGGGAAGGGCTCGGGGAATGGAGCTGGGCTGTAGGAGCTCTTAAGTCTTTCCAGCTGAGCATCAGTCAAATTGCTTATAACCCCCCCTCGTCCTACAGCATTTCACCTGACTGGGCTGCAAGAGGAGGCTGCCAGTCTCTCCCAACCCCACTGCTCATATGGACACTTTTGCACTTAGAGACTTAGAGGGTAAGAGCCCTTGGGCATTTTGATTTTTTTTTTTTTTTTTTGCGCAGCAGTGGAACAGGTTTGCCCTGTTACACAATGAACACCTCCTCGTTAACTGGCTCAATAAGCAAGCAGATCTGTGATGAGACATTGCCAGTCCATCTGTCTTGTCCTCTGGAATGGTAAGGTGCCTCAAAGAAAGGGCACATCACCTTTCTGCCTCAAGGTGTGCAGTTCTCTGTTAAATCACCATGAGATAGTGGGGGCTGATGCACGAGGAGTGGGAGAGAGCCACTGTCATGCTATTTCATTTTTTTTTTTTTTTTTCATTTTCCTCTTTTCCTTTGGGTTTGATTCAGCTGCTGCCACCACCAAGTTTTAGTCAAGTTCCATGTTTTTTTAGCTTACCTTCCTGTGTGGTAGCAGGGAAATCCGGAACATGCAAACTCCTGTCTCCTGCCGCTCTCACTTTGAGAGCCAAGTAGTAAAAACCTTATGGGAAAAGTAAAAAGGTTTCATGCATGTGGGGGGGGGGGGGGGGGGTGGGGAGGGAAGTGTTTTGCCATACACCCATCCTCTGAGCTAGAAGTACTTGGAAACACAGCTAGTGACTGTAAAACAATTTAGAATTACTCTTGCAATGAAGATGCATTTGATAGACCATCTGTTTTGGTGGAGGACACTATATTTATTTCAGATAATCAAGACATAGAAGGTTCTGCCCAAAATGCCACTTTAAAGTGGTCTTCACCACTGAGGGGCTGACCAGATCTTCAGGTATGAAGGTAAGGCAAAGTCAATTTTCAAAAGCCATGGTGGAAATTCAGGCAAGATTCCCATTCCTCTCTGTCTCTGTTTATGGAAAGTGGAAGGACTTTTATTTCAATCTCAAACTTCAGAAACAGCCCAATTTTACTATGCACCCAGAAGGTGGCTCTTGATGAAGAGGAGGTTGCTGCCTTCACAACGTGGCTGTGTGTGGGGAGAGCAGGAGGGAGGAGGGCAGCTTTGTAGCTGGTTTTCATGGCCTTGCAAGGGTGAATCCAGACTGAGAAGTGTATTAATTCAAAAGAAAAGTAATAGAAAAGTAAATATAAAAATGAGCATAGACTTGCCTCTGAATCCTAATATCTTTATCCTTGGGGATTTGGATTCCATTACAAATATTAGCAAAGATCAAGGGCATTTTATTTTAAGGGCAATCCTAATTGGAAATAAGTTAATTCTACAAAAGTGGAAGTCAGCTAAATAAATTAAAATTGATGAGAGGCCTGCCGTAGAGGTGTCAGATCCTTTAGGATTCTTCCCACACAAGTCAAGCCTCAGTCTTCAGGGGACCTCTCATATCTTACAAACCCAACCCACTCTTTCCTCTAGCTCTCTTACATCCTCCCAGACCTTCTTGTGCACATTTTACCATTGATGTTGTTGCAGATCTTTCTCTCCCCTTCCCTCTTTCTCCTTTTGGAGGTATGAAATGCTGTCTGCCACTGGCCTAGGCCACTGAGAAAAGAGGGGCATTCTCTTTCCTTTTGGTTATTTTAGCCAATCCCCCCTCTGAAGTCCAGTTGCTCTCTTTACCATCTCTGCCAGCAGGGAAGCGCTTTAGGACATGTGGCGAATATTAGCTTTTCATATTGTAGGATTATGATTTTTACTCCTAATTCTTGTCATTAGTTTTAGAACTGATGTATTTCAGATGGGCAAAGCAACCAATAAAGACAATTTTGCCATGCAGACGATGGTCAAGAGAGACTCAGGGAGTTGAGACTAGCTTCAAATTTATTTTTTACCTGGTTCTCTAACAAGGCAAGGCTTGTTAACACAGGGCTTCAGCATACATTCCTACCTGTGTGTGTATATGTGTGTGTCTGTCTGTCTGTCTTCCGTCCTAAGATCCATTGGAAACTTTGGGTCAACCCCAGTGAAACCACAGAGTGCGTGGTCTGAAGCCATTATATCCCTACAAGTTTTATAAGATACAATATCACCAGCTGCTTCCCTTTTACTTCACTCCCTGTTGGCCTCTGTTGAATCCCACTGGCTGCTTTGCCTAACAATGTGCAGCTGCTTTTAAGTTCATAATAAACAGCTGGGCAGATGAGAGAGGTCCTGTCAGCATCTCTACCAAAGCACAATCTGTAATGACATGCCAGTCTGTGTGGGTACCAGCTCTGCCTTTCAGAGATGAAAAGGAAATAATTGCATGCACAGTAATTATTAACAATAACACAAAGATAAATTTATGTAGATGCCCTTGATAAAAAGCTCTATAATACTGAAATCATTTAGAAGTTATTTTGAGTAGGCAGAGATTTTATTATTTTGTTAACAATTCCTGTAATTGTGCTGCTAGGAATGTATAACTGCAAGATATCATGGGAAAATATTTGCTGTATAAAAAAAATGAAAGAAAATACATAATAACTGATTGATTGGAAAAGAAGCTGGTGATAGAAATATCCAAAATCTGGAGGTACAGAATACATGAAATCAAGGACTCATGTTACGTTTCAGCAGATCTCATGAATAAATATAGACTTCGTGGTTTATCAAAAATGAACAATAATAATAAATATTAATACACAACAATACTAATATTAATACAGTAGTTGATATTATGTAAATAAATATAAATATTAATATATACTAATAAATATTAATTCATAACAATAATAATAATAAAAATGAAATAAAGGCACTTTCAAGGAAAAAAAAAAACACAACAAACCACACAATAATGTTACAAAACAAAAATAGCTCATTATAAATTTAACCAGACTGCTAAATTTGAAAGCAAGAGTAAAATGTTTAAAAATCATCTGTATAATGAGAAATAACTAACAAAGAACTGCAGTCATGAAATGCAATTTCACTGATTTTATCAAACACCAAATGCTTAAAATATTGAGTATCCAGGTAACTTGTGAACATGAGTCTTTCATTTACAAGTACTCTCCTCAACCTCCAGACTGCTGGTAAAAGCAAGGAAACACAATGGCAAATTGAAATAATAGTTTCTAAAAATAAAACATCTGCTTGTTAGGCTGGGATGTTGTTTTAGTACTGTTTGAATTTCTGGTGAAGTTAATTGTATAGAGGTTCGCGGCCAATATATATGTATTAGCCAATTAAGTTAATAATCTTGGTCTTTTGAAATGTTTCTGATATGCCCTATGGAAAGGGGGGCACAGTTCTGAAACTTCAGTTCATACATATAACAGTTACTTTGACTCAAAATATTTTTAAGGCATAAGCTCATACTTACAGCGATGCTAATGTCAACACTCTACCAAATAAACAGAATGTGTTTAATTTGAATAATCAAAATCAGTGGCATTACTTGAGACTTATGTTATCTTATCTTAAAAAGGAACTAAGTTCCTTTAAACACACAGGTCCATTATGTAATAAGTCCTGTTGACAGCAGAGCTCATCCATGGTGCGGTCCTGCTCCACCACAGAGATGCTCAGGGCCAGACCCTGCTCCTGGTCCCCTCCACCCACTGCAAATGGGTATTACTGACATTGCTGCGTGATCCTGCAGGGAGTTACAGAAAGACCAAAGGAGAGAAATAAAATAGGAAGAGGAGCAGAGACACCAGACATAAAGGGAAAGTAGGATTTGTTGCTGATACGGGTAAGCAAACATCTCCGGGAAGCAACATTTTGTTGCTGTGACTCTAACCCAGTGCTGGGTCAAACTAGATGGGAAAAGGGCGACCATTTTTTTAGAAAAATAAACACAATAAAAAGTACTAAGCTCTTGCTGGGAATAGAATACTTTAATTATCAGTTGGCATTTGTTAAAACTCTAGCAGCAGCACTTAATTTCTCAGGCACACTCAGGGTCTTAAGTGTTGTGGCCAGCTCTGAAACCTCCAACAGCTAGAGTTGTGAGTGTCTGCACCGCAGAGGGAAATATTAAGGAGGAATATCCCCAGGGATGGCTACTTCTAGGTAACAGGGGAGGACGCACAACAGCAGTTGTTTGCTCTGGCAGGTGTTGCTTCAAAGAAAAAATAATAGACATGGGTTTTCTTTTCAGAAAGTAGATCTCCTGCAGATCTTTATTTCAAGTAGGTATCTCCAAGGAGGACAGGGAGGGATTGTGCTATGATTTCAAAGGGTAAATCAGCACTGAATCAAATAGTTACAATTCTGGGCCCACCAAAATAGACAGTCTAGGACTGTAACTCACACATTTATGGAAGCCTCCTTTGAAAACACTCTCCAAATGCTTTCTAGTCTCTGCTTATGTAGCTGGCACAGGAAGCAAGCCTGCACAGTGGGGCTGTGGTCAAAAGGGATTTAGGTCATTGGTGATCCAGGGCGGCCAGAATTCTGCCCGCTGTGACCACCCAGACTTCAGCCAGCCCCACAGAAAACATTTCCAAAGGAAATGCCAAAGAAAAGGTAGCCCTCAGAGTGATTACCCAGAGAATTTTGCCAAGCCATGAGGCTGTATCAAAAACAAAATAGCACAAGACACTGATTTTCTATGCGGGAGGAGAATGTTATTTTATTATTATTATTATTATTATTTTATTTTTTTTTCAAATGAGTGGATTTTCCACCTTGGAGAAGCCTCTGCCACCTGATTCACTCCTGATTCAACTGCAGGTTTTTCTGTGTCTTGGCACACAAATATTTTTTTGTGCTGAGATTTTCTGTTACCTTACTATGCCAGATGTAACAAAGCTTATGGCATGAGACAGGACCAGAGTTGGCAGTTTTATGCCTGGATGAAGAGTCTTACTGTTAGAAATATATTTTTCATTATAATTTAGGAGTAATTAGTTAATAACAATTATTAATTAATCTGTCAGGGGTTATATTTTTCCTCTGTGCAGCTCAGGAGACCCATGCCAAAAAGTAGAGTGCAATGGTAGTTTTAATAAGGAGTTTATCCTATTGATATAGGGCACAAAAAGCAGAAGGAGCAGAGGGAATTATAAAAGCATCAAAGTAAGGACTGAGGCTAGCAGGGTTAAAGTGGGATCAAGGCTTTGACATGATAATGTGTAAGATAAGTAAGGTAAAAGATTAGTTATGGTCTTCAGGGCAAGGCAGTCCTGCTCATGATGCTCTAACAATATATCTTCAGATATCATTTTAAATTGGAATTGCTTCAAAAAAGGCACATCTGCATTTTTACACCTCTGCTTGCACAAATGCAGCTCAGGCATTTTCTTCCACACAGTCTGGTCCTCTCCACACAGCACTAGCCTTCATGTAAGTATGACAAAAGTGTTGACCTCGACCTGTGCTGGGTACCACAGCTGACTATGAATGTGGGAAGGAAATGCCCGAGTTAGAAATTATCAAAATTAAGTTAGTATGGTGGCATCTTCTGGAATTAAACACCCAAGTGGTACAGGCACAGTAGCATTGTACATACTCTGCAAGACTGTACCATGACAAAATCCTTTGGGAAAATTTAAATAATGGAACAAATTATTCTTAAGTTAAATGATACACTTTATAACCCACTTCTTATTTTAGAAACATTTAATAATATTAAATTACCTAAATGGCTAGGGAGAGCTATGCTTAGTGATCTATTAATTGCCAGCAGAGTCATTCCAAAAATGGAAACCCCCAAATGAACCCACCCCAATTCTGTCCCACTCACTAATAGATTGAGACTACTCTCAAAAAGTTTCAAATATGTGAGAGATGATTGCATCTGACATTGTTCCCAGTTTGAATATGCAAGGTGACCTCCAAGACTTCCTTCAATTGATGTCAAAAATTTCTTACAAACTTAGTGAGATGTGAAAGCTACACACTTCAGTCTTCTTTGTTACCTCTTCTTCCCAATTTGTTCAGAAGAATCTCCAGCAGAACATTGGCAAACATCCGCCAATAGTGGTTTTCTATTTGCATAGGGCCACAAACCAGTGATAAGATTAACATTGGATTCAGTGCAATAAATTGTCTGGTACATGTCTTTAGAGGGTAGTTCATATGCTTAAATTCAGTTACATAGCTATTTTAAAATTATTTTCTAAGCTGTGCCTGAAATCTTTTGTTGACTTCAATACCATTAACTTGAAATGAAAATATAGCAGTAGTGATAATGACTTTGCATTAATAATCTATAAACCATATTGCTAACTACCCATTTAAGTCATGTACAGATCTTTACAATATCATGCTAATTTTAAAAGTTTTGCTGTGTGTAAATTATGTGTAATGCACTTCTTTGTGACTTCTTTAAGAAAAATACCAAAAAGAGTTTATAATTTGAAAGAGTTCACAAGAATATTCTCACATTTTATATATTGCTTAAAATAAATAACTTCCCTAAGAAGTTCCCTGGGAACTGTAGCCTTTGTTTTTTTGTCTGTTTGTGTGATGGTTTTACTCGAGTGGGCAGCCAAGCTCCACCACAACCGCTCTCTCACTCCTCCCCTCCTCAAAGAGGAAGGGGGAGAAAAGACAACACAAAGAGCTCGAGGTTTGAGATGAGAATGATTTAATTAAGGAAAGGGGAATGGGGAGAAAGAGAAACAAAAGAAACAACAAGGCCGCGCGGAAGCACAGAGAGAAAGAAAAAAAAGTTATTCTCTACTTCCCATCAACGAGCGATGTTCGGCCACGTCCCGGGAAGCAGGGCCTCAAAACGCGTACCGGTTGTTCAGGAGAGAGCCTCCCCCACGAGAGCCCCCCTTTTATTGCTGAGTGTGACATCAGGTGTTATGGAATATCCCTTTGGTTGGTTTAGGTCAGCTGCCCTGGTGATGTCCCCTCCCCATCAATTGCCCACCCCCAGCCTGCTGGCTCTTGGGGGCCTGGAAGGAGTTCTGATGTTGTGCCAGCACTATGCAGCAATAGACACAACACTGGAGTGATACCAGTGCTGTTCCAGCTATGAGTGCAGAGCACAGCACTGTGTGGGCTGCTGCAGGGAAAGGTGACTCCATCCCAGACAGACCCAACACAGTTTGTTTTTTTACAAAATAGTTCATATAAAGAGCCTTTGAGAATATAAGTGGTGCTTTAATGGCAGAGACAGAACTGCAGAAGGGGAAGAGGAAACGTCTAGCATATCTGTGATGCCGATAAACTTGTGGACATGAATTAAAATTAAGAAGCTAACTTTGTTACTGTCTTCAACTATTGGACCCATCTCTCAAACAGAAGGATGGCCAACTCAGAATGAGCTATCCACTCACAAATCAGTTCCCGACTTGCTGTTTTTCAGCCTGGCACACTAATGTGAACTAATTCAGATTTTGCTTTCTCTTAATAAACCATGCTGAAACCTGTGTCAGTTCAGGAGCTCATTCGTGAATGGAATAGATGTGTTTGCCTCAGGGTTGAGAATGTCCTGGGAGAGACAAGGCAAATACCTGAGGGATGTAACTAATCTACTGGCCAGTTTTCATTGGTTTCATAGACTCCTCCATCCGCTTTTGCTGGTAGTCTGCCTACCTGTGAGTATCAGCCTGAATCTTATTATTCCTCTTCTGTCATGGTTTCCATAGTGCTGCCCTGCAGCAGACACCTGAAAGGCGCTATTCAGCCAAGCTCTTTAACGCATACCTAAAAAATGCATACCTTTAAAGTAGGTTTTAATAATTTGCCACATTCCCACCTATTTATCCAAAGTTTTTCTAATTCATTTAGCACCACAACACTGAAGAGCTCTAGCAGATGTAAAGGCAGTCCCCTTGTTGATCCAGAACCCAACAAGACTTTTAAAGACTCTTGTTTTGCTATATTTTAAAACACACCTTGGCATTAAACCCAATGAAATAAGAAAGAATTGAGCCTGACTTGCCTTGATACCTTTGGTTCCACTTTCACTTACCTGCTTGCAGTGGCTCAAAGCTTTCAGCCCACATGGAGCTGTTAGCAGCATAAAAATAAACTATGGGCTATATCTCACCTAGAATGTTGTTCTCTATCGCTGCCATATGACAATAATAACTCTTTCTATTCAAGCTTGCTTGCCTGAGTGCTTCTCCCATTGTCTTTTCCCCACCTTCATTCTCATTTTGTTTGCTATTGCACAGTTACAGGATTTGCCTGGCTTGATTCTTTATACCTCAAGGAATACGAAGATCATTTCATGTTCAGCTTGAGAAGTGATATATGGAATTCTGAAGCAATCACAGAAACCTTCAGATACATTTATGGAAATGGGTAGGTTTAATTGTTCCTCAGTCCAGGACCACCTTTCTATCTGGCTAGATTAAGAAATATCATGGTCCACCATTACTTTTAGGTGGTAAAAACTTTGTGTTAAGTTCCTTCACTGCTGTTGTTTTGCATGCACTTCATCAGCAATTTCTAATGCTTCATTAGAGAAAACAGGTGCCTAAGGTGTTTTCCTTTAGCTATTTTCCTCACAAACCTGCTATATCATTGAGCATTTGATAACTTTGGAAGGGTGGAAAAAAATTCTTCGAAGTCCAAGAGCAGATTTTAATAAATGAGGAGAGAGACAATTTTCAACATTTCAGCTTTCATTTTTGAGAAATCCAGTGACATCCACATTTGCACTTCAGCCGGCACCATGGCAGAGATGAGACTTCCCGTCAGGAGTGGTCAGTGGAGATGGCAGGCCAGAGAGTGGTGTCATTGGCATAAAAATGAACACTTATGCTATGTGTCCTAAAAACAGACATCAAGGAAATCAGGATGATGCTGGGATGTAGAACCCGGAATCAGCATCTACATCATTCAATTCGTTAGTGTCAAGGAAATCAGGAAAACACTGAAGTGTGTAGACCCCCAAATCAGAATCTTCATAATTCAATTCATTAGCCTTCTAATTTTAATATTCACTGCCTACTATATCTGTGTGTCTTGAACTTACTGTTTTGTACTTAGCACAAAAAAACACGAAGTGAAAGATCCCTTCTGATGGAGGAGAATTGCTGCAGTTTAACTCCATCCTTACTCAAACCAGGACAAGAATTTCTGCAGGCATTGTGTTTCCATCACTTATCACATCAAAAAAGTTCAGATCACCAGAAATTTGTCACTAGCAGGGTATCTCCCACCACTCATTCCTTGCCTCTTGTCTTACAATCTGTACTTGTCACGTAGGTGTGGAAGAGCTGGAAAGTATCCATTAAAGTATCGACAGCCATTATAAAGGTCAGACTACCTCTTCTTTTTTCATGATTTTCAGCCGTTCTGGGATAGAACTAGCAGTGCTTTCTGTATTTGCACAGAGATGATGTATCAGGTATATTTGAAGAAGGTGCCTGAGTAAACTGCAAAATAGCAATTACATTCCTTGAACATACAATGAAAAAATGTTTGCTTTGTCACCGCTTAATGAGAAGACAGGCTTGGCTCTTTCAGAATTTGTCATAAAGTGTTTTGATTACTTCTTACTAGTTAACTGTGAATCTTTTGATCTCCTGATTTTGATAGACAGTGACCCTGTCATCATATCAAAGCACTTCATATTACAGTAAATGGAGAAGCAGAGCTCTCCAGAGATATCCTTAGGGCAAAGTGTGTATGCATGCACCAAGAAGACAGAGAAAAAGGGAGAGATCTATAGCAACTAGCCTATTTAGGGTTTTTCTATACTAGAAATACAGTTGTGTCATGGGACCCACTTACAACACAGTTTCATTGCAGAATGCAGCTGGTAACCTTAACCTTTAAGCCTTGCTGTGGAACATAGTTATGGACCCATCAACACTGCAAAATAGGACCGTATTGTATTTGGGTCAGGGGATAACTATGCTGTAACTTTGTCCTTTGTCACGGCTGTGATTTTAACACAGACAAGGCCTTCCAAAACCCAGTACTATATTATATGTCTTGTTCGCTGCTAATAATTGCTGCTACTACAGCAGTTCTAGGGGAACCACCTGCTGTTTCCTTTTCTTTTGTAAAGCAGCCCCTTTGGCAGCAATACTAGTAATTCTGGGAAACATTGATACAGACAATTTATGTCAGGTACAGTAACTGACAATTTTGCATGGCAAATTTCTAACTTTGTATCGAAAGGTGAAAATTTTTCAAAGGACAGTTGTTGCTCTCAGAAGCCATCTAATTCTGGTCTTTTTCTGGTGCCCATAAATGTCAACAGAGTTAAAGAGCTTTCTTTTAGTTTTTGCTACTGATGTGAACTTTGACAGTGACATGTGGAGGTGTGCAGTATCCATACTGCTGCCTTAACATCATTGACAGCGTTGAATGATAAATCCAGTTAGAGACACGAAGGCTATTCATGTTGGTTTGTAATATCTATCAGGCTGATATTTGGGGGCTAGGGGTGATTACTTTGAACTCATCTCGTTTCCCACTTTCATTTTCAAAGCTTTGGAGGAACATGGGAAAATGTCCTAAAAGATGCAGTGGGTCCACCTTTTCACTGCACTCATATGAAAAGGAGGCCCAGTGGAGATGACAGCATGCCTTAGCATGAGCTCCCCTCCTGGGACTGGCAATGTTTCCCACTTCTGCTGCCCTAGTGATGCCACACAGGGCTCCTACAAGGGGCTAATCCATCTTAGCTCCACTGCACACTCCCCAGGTGATGGGGCAGCCTGAGAGGAGCAGGTTGATCTCTACAGCAATGCACTGAAAAAATTGAAAGGAGGGCACGTCTCCTTTAGAACAAGGCAGAGCTTTCTGGAACAGGCCTTTCTCCAGGAGACGTAATGGCTTACAGGCAGGACCTCCTTTCCCAAAGAAGTGAGAAATGCATCTGCCCTGACAGTGAGGGTGTGAAACCTTCAAAATGTTGTGATGGTGCCTATGCACCAAGGTGACTGATGTGTTAAGCATGGAGAGATGGAGGCACCTCAGGCGCCAGAGCTGAGAAGCAGCAGCCCCTCTCAGCCGGGACCCCTCTCTGTGCTGCCCTCCAGGCTGGCAGTACAGAAAGGGAAGACAGGTGAGTACCACAATTAACTTCTCTGCTGCAAGAGTTTTATTTGCAGCTGTCATATTGCCACGCCTCTCCAACTCTGAAAAGCAGTCTGCAGCACTTGGTACCCTCGTAGTCTTTTCTTCTTACTAAAGAGCAGAAGCAGCTGCTCGGAAGGCTGTGGGAGATAAATGCACACAAAAAAGGATGACACAACAGAAAACAGAGTGGGGGAGCATGCTGACTGCAGCACCAGTGTCAGGCCTGCATTGGGATGGAAATACAGGTGGTGGTGACTGCTGCTTTCAGATCCTTCCCCTCACAGCTCCTGCTCCGCTTGCAGATGAAGGGGGAAGGGCTCACTGCATAAAAGGCTTGCGTCTGCTAACTCATCTCGTTGCTTACTAATGAAGATTGCTTTCCCTTTTCCATTCCACAACTTTTACATCTCCTCGTCAAAGTTTAAATTATCCCTCTGCAAAGCAGTGAAATTGCATCCCCAATATACAAACCTCCCTGTGTTTAAAACAATACTAATACACAAAAAGAAAAAGAAAAAAGTCCATCCTGGTATAATTTATTAATACATTTTGTTCAGGAAAATAAATGCAGCTTTTGCCAAATGTAGAAAGTAGAGGGAATAATTCTAAAATATTCAACATCCACCCAGCTTAGTTTTTCAGACTAAATTGCTGTTTTGGTGCTATTTATCTTCCAGAAAGCAATACATGGTTTCCCTTTCTAAAGTCTCTCTCCTGGCAGAAGTTTTCTGTTCTCAAATACTGCTAAAGAGCAACCTGGAAAGATGTGTCATGGCAACTGAAATTAGTTCTCTGAACTTCAGCTCTCTTTAGCCAGCAAAATGTGTAAATTTAGTTTTTACTGAGCACGAAACAGCTTTGCTGATGAAAAATGGTCTTCACTCACATTAGAAGAAAAAAGCAGAAGCTCACATTTATTTATTTATTTATTTATTTATTTTATTTCAAAAGCACAAAAAAATAAATATGCTATCTGCAGTAAGGATTGTCAGGCAGCTGTTAATTAATACCTGCTGGAGGATGGCCATTACCCTCCAGAAATGGGCACTGGATTTGCCTGTACAGAAGTTTTGGGTTTCCACTGTTTCAAAGAGCACCATTTTTTGAAAGAAAGCAACAAAACTGGAGCATTTTCTGGGTCTACACCAAGCCTTCTCTTCAAAGTCTCCCTTCTGTCCCCATACCAGGACTTCCTTCTGCCTTGAGGCTGTTGGCTGCTGAAAAAGTGCAGCTACTGAGGCAGGTAACTCTGTGTCCACCAGGACAATGCAGAAGGAACCACTACCACCTAGAGGTGTCCTTGGTGACACAGGGGACAAGAGGTGGCAACCCAAGGGCAGGAAGAACAATGTCCGCCTTGGACTATTGCAGAAAACACCTCTGTGCATGTTTTCTCAAGCCTTCTCCGAGGATCTGCAGCCCCAACTGAATCAGGAGCACTGCTGTTTGGTCGCTTACTAAAGCTCTCTATTCCCTGAACTTCTGCTAGCAGCCAGGCTTTGAGAAGCTGCACCTGCCTGCAAGGGCTGCTGAAAATGCTTTTCCAGTCTCTAGAAAAAAAGCTTTTTTTCTAGCCTTTCTCCATGTTGCAATATTAAAATGTACAAATATCCTTTGTGGAAAAGAGACAGTTTTAGAGAAGGAAAGCGCAAATATTTCTGTCTCCTTTGGATAGAAACTGCCTGGAGCTTGACCCCTCCATGAAAGAGGTGGCAATATTTGCAATACCTTGAGTTTCTGCGGACTGCAAAGCCCAAAGACCTCACAGCCTTTCTGTGCATTGCAAATCCTTGCTGCCTCTGTGGACATGGTATTGCTGTCTCTTCCAGATGAGAAGACTGGGGCAGACAGTACTGGGAAACCCAAGAAATATTGTGAGAGAAGAGTCAAAATGTAGGGCTCTGGCTCTCTTTGTGGGTAGTGTCTGCCTTGCAGCAAATGCAAGTCTGACTTTGTGCTTTGGTTTTGCAGCTTGAGGTTTTCATGGTGCTGCTTGCTTCTGAGCGAGTGAAAAGTCAGTTTCAGTTCACCGCAGAGCAATGCCTTCCTTTCTACACCTGCATACCAGCAGCAGTGAAAACCTGATGTGGACAGCCGGTACGAAGTTGTACTGACCAAACAGATGTCATTGCTGGAAAATGGGCTCCACGTGTCTTCACATGCAGAAGAAAGAGCAGGTAAGGACATTACTTTGCCCAGTGTTGCAGATGAGGTAGTGTTTCTTCATCGGAGGAAATATCTTTAAACTACTGGAAACTATTCTGACACTGCCAAAAACAAACAAACAAAAAACAACAACAACAACAACAAAAACTATCTTTTTTTTTTTTTTTTTTTTTTTTCAGTGGTCTTCATCTTGTTCCTACTTCTCCAGCAGCATGCTCATCTTGCAGTACTTTCTTATGGAGGTGAAGGATCTCCTGATGTTCAATGGAGCTAATTCCCCCAAACCCATAAAAATTGATTTCTTATGTGATTCCACTATCCGGTGTATTTTCAAGAGCTGTTGTGCCTCACCCCTGCCCCCCCACAGCATCTTGTAACCAGACCCAGAGGCAGGCTTGCTTGTGTTTTCACAGTAATGGTGGATGCCTAAGGATGGCAGCACTGAACCTGCAAGTGCTGGCAACATTTCCCCATAGAAATCAGTTGTGTTCATTAGCCCAGATAATAAAATAATGAGTGGGAAAGAAATTGGGTGGACTGAACCAGGCTTACTGCAGCTGCTGGTGTGATCCACGCTGGTGATGCTGCACAAACGGATCCCCAGACCATGCTGTCAGCAGCCAGCAGGGGTGGAACAAAGGGCTGAGAAATGTTATTGTCCCCTAGTCCTGTGCACACCTCCCCTCTCTGCCCAGATCAGAGTGACCTCCTGGTCTGGAAGAGGCAGAAGAAATACAGGCAACAACTGCACATACAAGGACAGCCCCACAACCCTTGACAGGCTGTTATATACAGTGCAGCAGGAATTTATTTCAAACCAGTGGAGACTGGGGCCCCATAAAGCTGTACAGCCTCAAGCCAATGAAATAAGGTTCGTAAAACACATAAACTCCAATACCGTGCAGTGAGGCATGCCTCCAGTCAACTGCAATTCACTGGTGGCAGCGTATGATGGATACCACCACAGCCTGGTTGTTTGCTGATGGATCAGACCAGCACAAGCTGTCAGCTCCTTTCCTCTCGCTCCTCTTCGCCTCCCCATCACTGTGTTGCACGTTAGGAGGCAGGGCTGAGGGTTTTGACTGCAGAGTCAATGCTAAGTGGGGATGCTTCAGCAAAACCTTGCTGCAGACCTGAAGGATAACTCCTGTCATCTCAGCTCCAGTGCAGGGCAAACGTCCACCCTTGACAAACTGAAAAACACAACAGCAGACAAACAGAAAAATAAGGAGCAAAAAAAATAAAAATAAATATATAAAAAAAATCTGTGCTGATGATGCCTGATCTGTATCACAGGAGAATACACAACAGGCTGGAGTACTGTGATTTTTTTTTGTTTGTTTGCTTGTTTGTTTTTTTAACACTTCAAACTACTGTCAGTTTGATGCTGAACAAGTGCCATTAATCAAGAGCTCTGTAATTCATTAGGCACAGTGATGTACTTGAAATGTTATTTCAGTATCATTGTTCAAAGGCCCCTGTAACAGATTTGAAAACCTGAGCTAAAAAATTAGCTACTGCATTTTAAAGCCAGGGTTATATATAATTGCAAATAGCAACTTTCTTACGCTTAATCTGATTCTAAATACAAAAACAGGAAAATATATAATGCCCTGGTGAAGCACACAAGATGTTCCTCTATCAGCATCCTGAGTGACAATGTCCCAGGCCACACACTGCACAGGTAATACAGACAGGGATATGTAAGATATTCCCCTTCCCGCCTGTATCCCAACTGCTTTGAGTCCTAATCCATTTTGTACAGTAGAAGCAGTTGTGCATTTATCCCTTAATTAACACAGTAATGTGTTTTAAATCTGTTTTAATAGCACTAAGCTGTCAACCTGTGTGGTATCTGTTGGCAATGATTTCCACAGGTAGATTATACATGCTTCAGAGCAAGACTTTGCTCATTACATTACATTTCCCAACCAACATTTTTCCCATGTCGTATGACTCAACTTCTGCATGCAGCCTGAATTATTTGCAGCTGCCATCTCTTCTTCAGCTTCCTTTTATAAAGGGCGCTTTTGTTTTTTTTAGCTGTTATTTGAACAGGACACCTTTCACATATTTAACCATTTCCATTACCTTCAATGCTTTTCATTTTACTTGGTCTAATTCTCTAGCCTTATGGTGTCCACAGATCTGAGGAAGCTATTCTATTCTGAGTGAAGTTCTGAGTTTTTAACCATTGGCATTGTATTCCTAGCACAGAGAATCATGTCCTATCCTTGCAATGTTTTCTTATCCTTTTTGCCCATGTGGATATCTGTATTTTGGTCAGAACCAGGGTAATATTAGTCTGAGCAGTTCTTGTATTATTTCTAGAACATGACAGTTTACATGTCATGATACTGAATTTCATTGGTGTTTTCTTCTGCAGACAGAAACTTTCTTAGATGCTTCTGCAGATCTTTGCCGTCCTTGTCTTGACTAGTCTGAATTGTTTTGTGTTACTCGTAGACCTTGTCAGACTTTTCCTGATTATTACAAAATAGATTACATCAACTATTGTACAGGGCTCAAAGCACTTAATTATTATCTTTTGCTTCAAGAAAAATCAGTATGCTTCTTCTTTTTCTCTTTCAGCCCATTATTTATTTATATAAAATGTGTTTCATCTATTTAAAGACTATTTTCTTACATCAAAATCTCTTTATTTCTTTAGCAGCCAATAGTGTTGGATTTTGCCAAAGAACTTTTGGAAAGTTAACATTACATTGATTATTTCTGGTTCATTCTTTTTACTGTTAAATGTAAGTATGTGTGTGGTAGGTTGCAGAGTTGTGATGTAGAATTTTTTTTCTTATAGTACCTATATTTATACTATTATGATCTATGTACTTCCTATGTTCTTCCTTTGGATGGCATGCATCTGGGCTGATATCTTTTCACAGACTTGCCACTTAAAAACAATACAGGCAGAGAAGTTTCATTACCCTGGAAAGTATAAAAGCAGTGAACCTATATAAAAAAAAAAAAAAAAAAAAAAAGCTTTGTACCCTATGTCTGCTTGGTAATGAGCAAGGCAACTTATAAATAAATAACTGATATATTAATAAAGGTAGTACATAAGTTAAAACAAAACAAACTGTTTACATCAAATGCACCGAGTGATCCTGTACTGAAATAAACGACCTGCCTGCTAGAAAGAAAGATTTCAGCTCCCTGCACCACCCTGCTGAGGAGGGTCAGCAGCACAGTGATGCTGCGTGGCCAGGGGAGACTGTTCTCACCCACCAGCACCCAGACACCACACACAGCACACACCGGTGCTGGTCCTAGCACAGCCTCCTGGAGACTTTTCAGGTTCCACCTACTAAGACCAGAGCACCTCTTCCAAACAGAATCAAGTTTACCACAGTTTAAAATTTTCGGTATATATTTTTAAAAGGGGTCAATCACCACCTGCTACCAGATGACCAGAAACTTCATCATATAGCTTTTAATGACCAGCAGGCCCATCCTTCACATAAACATGTTCTTACTGCCTCACTTTCACAACACAGGATCTTCTCCTCCAGCACCAGTGAAGCACTTACAAACAGAATTTGGTCAGTGGATTTGTTTTTGTCTTCTGTTGGTGCAGATGTATGCATGGCTCATATGCCTTACCTTCTGTAGGAAGAACTGGTTAAGCTGATCACCTACGGAGCATGTTTCAACGGCCATGGGTTAATCAAGCTGTTTTGCTGTCACAAATACCCACACTGAGTTTTATCTTTGTCTTCACTACAGGTGATTCTGTTCTTTTACGGTATTACCCAGGCTCTCTTTTGGTGTTTTGTGGGCCCTAATCTCCCCAAACATACATATGTCCCTTCTGTATTATTTCATTTCCTTCATTTTAGCTGCCAGTCACAGGAATTTTTTGCCTGTCTCTACTTCCATCTATCTATCCAAAATATTTTAAGGGATTATCATTTTGGTCTCTACATTCCAATTAGTGACAAGAGCTGCACAGTGAGCTCACACTTCCATTACAGCTTGCTGCTAATGGTTGGAATTAGTTTATTTAGTTACAACAGGCATCGTGTTCAGTCTACTCCAAAAAGTCCTTGCTCATATGAATACCTGTGCACAAGTGTCACATTTTCAGACCGCTCACTGGGGTAATTCATTAAAACCTTTCTTCATGCAGATGCAGTTCTCAATCCCCACCTTATGGTTTTGGGTAATCGCTAATCTCAAGTGGCAGTTGTGCTGCTGAACACCATGCTTCATGAAAATATTTCATTAGGCACCTGAAACACACTCAGCACCAGTCCTATTGAGGGACCCACTTTGTTAGCATGATGGGTTTAGCAGAGGAGAATTTGTAAAAGAAAATCATGTGAAAGCATGGCGTAATTTCAAAGGTTTCAACCGTTATTAAAAAAAAAAAAAAAAAAAAAAAAAAAAGAGGAACAAAAAAGTTTATGTTTGGCCTCAGTGACAACTGCAGATTCAGCAGAAAAAGAATTTGCATCTCCTCAAGTGTCAGCTGTGCCCCTTCCTGCAACTTTCTGGCTATGGGTTCAAACACTATGATTCAAACTGGATAATAATGCTACTGAAACTAGGTGAAGTATTCATAGCACTATGGGTCTACTGCCGAGTAAAACACATTCGAGTAATTGAAACAATCGTGCTAAATGATGACTTCATCATCATTTTACATATACATGTAAATACAGAATTGTGTAAAAACAGAAAATTATTTTTTTATTGCTGCTCATTTTTATCTTGAAATGCATTAGTTATAATTTAGACAGCAGTGATTTTTATTTGCCTAAGGGTAGAGAACACTGATAGAAGCTATTTGGCCTTATTTTCATACAAGGAATAGCCATATTGTACTGTTATATCATTCCTTGCCAGGCCTATTACTCCTTGCCTGGTTGGAATAAGACAGCAGCAGGAAGCGACAACCCATACCATCAGGCAAATGCAGTAGAGGAATAGTAATATTTCTTATTTGCCAAGTAGAGCTGTGAAAATAATTATGTTCCAACTAATATATCTAACACCTTTCCTTTAACCAACTTTAGATCTTGAATTTGTTTGATCCAAAGTGACATTTTGGGGTTTTCTAAACTATGAAAGGTGATATAGAGGCATAAGGCTGTCTTAAAAACTGCTGTTAAACCCCTTTTTGGAAAAAAAAAAATAAAAATATTCTTTTCAACTTCATGAAAGATCAAAATAATTGAGGAAATGGTGGAGGGGGAATCAACTAAAGTAATCAGATACATTTTTTCCTCCCAACCTCAACCATTCTATGACTTTGTGATTTTACAAGTACCACCATGGCCCTAAAGCCATATTTCTGTTCACAACAGCCTGGCTGTCCTCAGCACAAAACAAATGAAAATAAAACAAGCTGTGTGAAACCCTTTCATAATATTCACTCTCAATTTTAGGAGGGCGGTGTCCTCAGTTAAGAAATTTCTGCTGAAGCAACTCAGCAGAAAAGGCTTTGCCAAGAAAAAGCTCCTCTCTTACACAGTAAGACAATTTGGGTTAGAAGAGCTTGTGACAGAAGATACGCTATAGGATTTATGGATTTTTAGAGGGACAGCTGATTCTGTGCCCCAATGAAGGCTAATTGATAACTCTCCATTGTTGTTTTCATTTTCTTTACTGCAGATATATTTTTAGCCATAACTCACCACATCTATCTTCCATCAGTGTTATTGATACCATTTCACAGAGGGCACACAGAGTTTGATTTTGCTAAACTTGGGCTTTATAGGTGTTTATGTTTCATTTCTCTTTAGTCACAAGTATTGATTTTGGAGAACACTGATGTTGGAGTAGAAATATGAGATATGGTCAGCAACTTGTCCGCTACCCAAACTACAACAGAAATAACAGTGGAATATAGTCCAATAAAATCCAATAGAAAACAATATTGGCTACTACTTTCACAGAATCATCTAGGTTGGAAGAGACCTCCAAGATCATCTAGTCCAACCTCTGACCTAGCACGAACAAGTCACTCCTTCAGCCACTCCTCATAAGACTTGTTCTCCAGACCCTTCACCAGCTTTGTTGCCCTTCTCTGGACTCACTCGAGCACCTTGATGTCCTTCTTGTAGTGAGGGGCCCAAAACTGAACGCAGTACTCGAGGTGCAGCCTCACCAGAGCCGAGTACAGGGGGACAATCACTTCCCCGGACCTGCTGGCCACAATGTTTCTTGTGCAATCCAGGATGCTGCTGGCCTTCTTGGCCACCTGAGCACACTGCTGGCTCATATTCAGCCGACTGTCAACCAATACTCCCAGGTTCTTCTCTGCCAGGCAGCTTTCTAACCACTCATCTCCCAGCCTGTGGCTTTGTTTGGGGTTGTTGTGCCCCAGGTGCAGCACCCGGCACTTGGCCTTGTTGAACTTCATACCGTTGGCCTTGGCCCATCGGTCCAACCTATCCGGATCCTCCTGCAGAGCCTTCCTACCCTTGAGCAGATCGACACACGCACCTAACTTGGTGTCATCTGCAAACTCACTGAGGGTGCAGTTGATCCCCTCGTCCAGATCATCAATAAAGATGTTAAAGAGCACTGGTCACAGTACTGAGCCCTGGGGGACTCCACTAGTGACCAGCCTCCAACTGGATATAACTCCATTCACCATGACTCTTTGGGCCTGGCTACCCAGCCAGTTTCTAACCCAATGAAGTGTACACCATCACATGTTTGCTCATCACTTCACACCCTGAATGCCAAAGACTGCTGTATGCCTGGCTGTAACCTCACCACATCTCCTGTTTCAATTTTTGGCAGTCCCCACTTAAATGGATCCATTTTTTGCAGCAATCAGCCATGAGCCCAAATGATCACACTCCTCTGTGCCTGGCTGTGGGGGTTCGTTGCCTGAGGCATATCGCTGATGGCAAGTTTTTAACAGCTCTACATATGCCACAAAATATTTCGTCTTCACAGATGTCCACTGTGGAGGATGTGCCTGCTACACCTATGAGATTTTGATCTTGTTGGTCAGTATTCACACACTTTCATTCCTTAATTGACCTGCTTACACTTGACTTATATATAAAAAATGATTTAATCTTCTCCATATACTTCCTGTGCATCATCATTTCTCTGGTGAAATATTATGGTATTCAGGTAAAAATCTTTGTTCACATTACTGAATGAACATACATATATATATATATATATATATTTTTTTTTTTTTTAAAAAAAAAAGACTTTGAAAAGTATCTGTTAACATACGATGAC